>NC_088243.1:19391943-19499443 GCF_036934945.1 Oncorhynchus masou masou
TTTCTCCCCAATTGGAATCGTGGAATCCAATTGGTAGTTAGTCTTGTTTCATCTCTGCAACTCGTGTATGGACTCGGGAGCGGCAAAGGTCGAGAGCCGTGCGTCATCCGAAACACGAGCCAACCAAGCCGCACTGCTTCTTGACATAATGCCCACTTAACCCGGAAGCCAGCCGCACCAATGTGTCGGAGGAAACACTGTACACCTGGCGACTTTGTCAGTGTGCACTGCGCCTGGCCCGCCACAGGCGTCGCTAGTGCGCGATGGGACAAAGACATCCCTGCCAGTCAAACCCTCCCCTAACCCGGACAACACTGGGCCAATTGTGCGCCGCCCCATGAGTCTCCCATTCGCAGCCAGCTGTGACAGAGACTGGACTCGAACCCAGAATCTCTAGTGGCACAGCTAGCACTGCGATGCTCGGGAGGCCCTAAAGCACTGTTTTTTTCCAATCACTGCTATGCTCATAATGTAGCTTCAGACTTTGAACATATCAAAATCGGTTCAATATTACACTACACTCATTCTGAGCAACTCCTAAAAGAGTTGCACAGGTTTTAGCGACAGTGAAGTAGCAAAGAATAACAGAATTCCCAAGACAAGTGTTGAGAGAGACAGAGACACTGAGGGAGAGACTAGAGAGCGAGACAGAGAGAGAGCTAGACAAAGGAAGACAGAGAGAGAGCGAGACAGAAACAGAAAGAGAGTGAGAGAGCATTCAGGGTAACTCACCTAGTGTGTGTGTGGCTGGGATGGCCCCACCCCTTCCTCCCTCTAGCGTTGCAACCCTGGAACGAATGCTCTCCACGGTGCCTCGTAGTGTTTCCACCTCCTCTCGGATGGTCCTCAGAGATCTCAGCTCCAGCTCCATCTCCAAAAGCTTCTCGGAGTGGGAACTCATCAAGTTCTACATGGAGAAAACGTCCACAAACACATACATACAGTTACACACACTTCATGTAGCCTAGGGGGTAGGTAGTCTAGCGGTTAAGAGCATTGGGACAGTAAGCTGAAAGAGCGTTGGGCCGACTAGCTGAAAAATCTGTCGATGTGCCCTTGAGCAAGGCACATAACCCTAATTGCTCCTGTAAGTCGCTCTGGATAAGAACGTCTGCTAAATGACTTCTAATGTAAGTTCCATACATGACAGGACTTTACCTCCAACTGAGAAATCAGTAAATGGGACTGTGGGACAAGACAAGTATTATTATGTATGTCAAAGACTAGTATTACATCTTTATTGAGAGGTTTTATATTGACAGTGTACAAAACATAAACACATGTTCTTTCCATGACAGAATGATCTCTTATTGATGTCACTTGTTAAGTCCACTTCAATCAGTGTAGATGAAGGGGAGGAAACAGGTTAAAGAAGGATTGTGCATGTGTGCCATTCAGAGGTTGAATGGGGAGAACAAAAAATTGAAGTGACTTTGAACGGGGTATGGTGGTAAGTGCCAGACGCACGGGTTTGACTGTATTGAGAACTGCAACGCTGCTGAGTTTTTCACATTCAACAGTTTCCTGTGTGTATCAAGAAGGGTCAACCACCCAAAGGACATCCAGCCAACTTGACAACTGTGTGAAGCATTGGAGTCAACATGGGTCAGCATCCCTGTGGAACGCTTTCGACACCTTGTAGAGTCCATGCCCCGACAAATTGAGCCTGTTCTGGTGGCCAAAAGGGGGTGCAACTCACATGTTTTGTACACTCAGTGTACTTCGACCTTTTCATTTACCTGCATGGTAGTGAGCTTCTGCTCCAGCTGTCTGTTATTCTCCCTCATCTCCTCGTACTGAGACTCTGTTTCAGACAGACGGCTGCTTAGGCCTGGCAGAACCTTGTACCGCTCCAGAAGCTCTCCTTTAACATCCTCCATCTAGATAGGTGGGAAACATTCTGTCTTAATACTGCTTTCATTACCCTGAACTACGTAACCATTCAGCCCTGTGATTAGTTGGTTGTTAACAAGTTAGTTGTGGTTGAATATTCAGATTAATTTCTCCCAAATTATTATTTTTGGGTATTTGTCAAAATACATTTTGTTAGAATGTGTTATTTGTAACATGTAAGAGCACATACTCAAATTTGTGATTAGATCATGAGTCAAAACAAGTATGACAGGTAATGCAGATAGATACAAGGCAACATATTTATACACTGTATGCCTTGCATATGGAATGAAATAGAAGTTGGTCATGATGCTGGTGAATTTTCATTATGTTGACTTTATACATTTTTCCTTTAATGGTACACAGGGCAAATTGTTCTAAAGAACAAAGTAGAGGTGATTACCTTGGCCTCAAGCGTAGTGTTCCTGGTTGCCATCAGCCGCAGGTGTTCAGAGGCAAAGCTTGATTCATGATCCCTCATGTCTTGGTTGAGACCCTACAGAGGAATATCAGGGAAAATATCATATCAGTAACATACCAGCTTAAAACTACTGTATGTTCTCTTAAATGCGTTGTAGTGCAGTGGGACAATAGCCAGACAACAGAGTAGAAGAGACATCATGAGGAGTTCATAGTGGCCATGATATTACAACTTATATTAAGCATATTATTATTAATACCACTTTTAACAATCATAGTAACATGAAGACTGACCTTGAAATTGCATCCAAAGCGGATAAAGGAGCAGGTGACATGAGCCTTGGGGCACACATGTTGATGACTTGTCAGCTGAGAGTAGAAACACATTTAGGTTCAATAATGTCCTTCTATACCAAGCATTTGCATTACAATGTGGTCTCAATTAAATGGGCAACCGTATCACAGCATCTATAACTATGTTACTCCATCTGATGGTAAGAGAAAAGATGCCCATACTGCCTTGCATGAATACATTTTATACTACAAACATTAAAATACACTCCTTACCTCGCTCCGTAAGATGGAGGGAAAAGTACAATGATTGGGGCAGGCCACCGGACATGAAGGACAAACGGTTTCTTTGTGTTTCTGAAAAATGTAAATAAGAACAAGAAATAAAAGTAACAAATAATTAAAGAGCAGACGAAAAATAACAATAGCGAGACTATATACAGGGGGTACCGGTACAGAGTCCATGTGGAGACTATATACAGGGGGTACCGGTACAGAGTCCATGTGGAGACTATATACAGGGGGTACCGGTACAGAGTCCATGTGGAGACTATATACAGGGGGTACCGGTACAGAGTCCATGTGGAGGCTATATACAGGGGGTACCGGTACAGAGTCCATGTGGAGACTATATACAGGGGGTACTGGTACAGAGTCCATGTGGAGACTATATACAGGGGGTACCGGTACAGAGTCCATGTGGAGACTATATACAGGGGGTACTGGTACAGAGTCCATGTGGAGACTATATACAGGGGGTACTGGTACAGAGTCCATGTGGAGGCTATATACAGGGGGTACCGGTACAGAGTCCATGTGGAGACTATATACAGGGGGTACCGGTACAGAGTCCATGTGGAGACTATATACAGGGGGTACCGGTACAGAGTCCATGTGGAGACTATATACAGGGGGTACCGGTACAGAGTCCATGTGGAGACTATATACAGGGGGTACTGGTACAGAGTCCATGTGGAGACTATATACAGGGGGTACCGGTACAGAGTCCATGTGGAGACTATATACAGGGGGTACTGGTACAGAGTCCATGTGGAGACTATATACAGGGGGTACTGGTACAGAGTCCATGTGGAGACTATATACAGGGGGTACTGGTACAGAGTCCATGTGGAGACTATATACAGGGGGTACTGGTACAGAGTCCATGTGGAGACTATATACAGGGGGTACTGGTACAGAGTCCATGTGGAGACTATATACAGGGGTACTGGTACAGAGTCCATGTGGAGACTATATATAGGGGTACTGGTACAGAGTCCATGTGGAGACTATATACAGGGGGTACTGGTACAGAGTCCATGTGGAGACTATATACAGGGGGTACTGGTACAGAGTCCATGTGGAGACTATATACAGGGGGTACCGGTACAGAGTCCATGTGGAGACTATATACAGGGGGTACTGGTACAGAGTCCATGTGGAGACTATATACAGGGGGTACCGGTACAGAGTCCATGTGGAGACTATATACAGGGGGTACCGGTACAGAGTCCATGTGGAGACTATATACAGGGGGTACCGGTACAGAATCCATGTGGAGACTATATACAGGGGGTACCGGTACAGAGTCCATGTGGAGACTATATACAGGGGGTACTGGTACAGAGTCCATGTGGAGGCTATATACAGGGGGTACCGGTACAGAGTCCATGTGGAGACTATATACAGGGGGTACCGGTACAGAGTCCATGTGGAGACTATATACAGGGGGTACCGGTACAGAGTCCATGTGGAGACTATATACAGGGGGTACTGGTACAGAGTCCATGTGGAGACTATATACAGGGGGTACCGGTACAGAGTCCATGTGGAGACTATATACAGGGGGTACTGGTACAGAGTCCATGTGGAGACTATATACAGGGGGTACTGGTACAGAGTCCATGTGGAGACTATATACAGGGGGTACTGGTACAGAGTCCATGTGGAGACTATATACAGGGGGTACCAGTACAGAGTCCATGTGGAGACTATATACAGGGGGTACTGGTACAGAGTCCATGTGGAGACTATATACAGGGGGTACTGGTACAGAGTCCATGTGGAGACTATATATAGGGGGTACTGGTACAGAGTCCATGTGGAGACTATATACAGGGGGTACTGGTACAGAGTCCATGTGGAGACTATATACAGGGGGTACCAGTACAGAGTCCATGTGCGGGGGCACCGGTTAGTCGAGGTAATATGTACATGTAGTTAAAATTATTAGAGTGACTATGCATGGATAATAAACAGAGAGTAGCAGCAGTGTAAAGGGGGGGAGGAATGCAAATAGTCTGGGTAGCCATTTGATTAGATGTTCAGGAGTCTTATGGCTTGGTAGTAAAAGTTGTTTAGAAGCCTCTTGGACCGAGACTTGGTGCTCCAATACCGCTTGATATGCGGTAGCAGATATTCAGTGTTGTTGTAGTCAGTGCTTAAAAGGCAATTCCACAACTTTTTAACTTAATTTCTTTATCTCCAGCACAATCCCAGTGTCTATATATGTGAAAACATAACATTTCTACATTTTGTATAAAAAAATATAAAGTAAAAAAGACCCGATGACGTCATCAAAGTTTAAACATTTTAAAAACAGTAATTTTCAAACACTGGGTGTTTCTCAAATAGCATAATTATGAAGTTAAACGTTTGCTGTGTGCATATCTTTTTCCGTCTATTGTTGCCTTTGTCCTGGCTGGAAGAAGGTTCAGTGAATGGGGAGGTGCAGCGTGAGGTAATACAGTAGGGGAGTGCAAGTGCTTCTCAAATGTAATGTTTTATGTGTTCTCCACACTCTCATCTTCACAAGAACGTACTCAAGAGAACGTTGTGGGAGAATGCACTCGGCACTTGGGAGTGTGGAGCACGGTAGTATGCATATTGAGAAACACCCTATGAGATTTGCGGTGACACATCCGGTATGGTGCTGGAGAAAATGAATATATGGTTGAAAAGTGTCGGAATTGCCCTTTAAGGTGGACTAAAATATGTGCCAGTACTAATTTTGGGTGCCCGTCACAATATTCTCTAAGAGGTACAGGTTTGGTGAGCACCGGCCCAACTCAAGTAGTTGTTCTAGTTACCTGTAATTCAGTCATGGCCATCTTGTGCATGCAGAATTCACAGGTGGTCTCTCTGTGTTTACATTTCCAACTCAAGTGCTCAGGAATGTCTTTGCGCATCATCTTCTCTTTGCACTTTCCTAAAGGGCATGGCACCTCAAAATACGGACACACATTCAAATGGTCCTGGGAAAAAAGGAGGAAAAGGAATCATAAGGATTTGGTGTAAAGAAAATGTAGCCTATTATGAAGTGCTATAAATAAGATCGCATTTGGGTTGTAGTCATTACAGTTTCAACAGGAAACGTTCAACCAATGTGACTGAAATCAACGAGAATTGTAGATAAACATTTTTCTAGAGTTTGAATAATGACTGTGCGTAACAATGGGACATTTTCAATTTCCCTGAGTCAGTCAGACACTTACCATGACCTGATGTAGACTCATCTGCTCCTTACAGCCATTCTTCTCACTCCTGCAGTACACTCTCAGAGCCATGATCTCTCTATGGCAGCACACATCACGGAAGATCTGACAGAAAACACAACGGCTACTGTGAGGAGACACGCTGTGATTATGTACGAGGCCATTTAGAAAGGGCATAGGGCTGTTTAGCATGGGTATCATAAGGATGATGACAGTGATGCAAATCATTCACATAGTCTTACCTTGTCTTTGAACAGAGGCTCCAGATCTGCTGGACATACTGGATTTGGTTTGCTGTAAAGACGACAAGACATTTAGGTACATTAATACGATGATGATTAACGAGGAGTGAGAAATCTATCATTATAAACTGGGTGGATCGAGCCCTGAATGCTGCTTGGCTGACAGCCGTGGTATATCAGGGTATGACAAAACATTTATTTTTACTGTTCTAGTTAAGTTGGTAACCAGTTTATAATAAAGAACAGCCCTTAGCTGTGGTATATTAGCCATATATCACACCCCCTTGGGCCTCATTGCTTAATTAACTAATGTCCAATCAAATCCTCCTTTTAGCAACATGTGGCAAATGACATCATTATTTCTCAATCATAATCATCACATGATCACTAAACAATAATGACAACCCCCATTACCAGAAGACAGCTGACATATCAAACACACTGACAAGAAGACGTTTGTAATTTCTCAACTATCATTTCCTCAATAAAAAACATGGCCCTTCACTCTCACACTCATCATGAAACTGAAATCTCTTGTCCTCAGGCCTCACCTTAGCTGCTCGGAGATGCAGGTTTCACAGAAGCGGTGTCCACATTCTGTCTGCCTGGGGTTGCAGAGCACTAGCCTGCAGGCCTCACAGCAGTATTTGGGCTCTGGGGTGGCTATGAAGTGGTCCCAGAAGCCCCCGTGCTGGGGTAAGAAGCCTGCCTCGGGGTCGCTGGGCCAGGGGCGCTGGGCCAGAGAGAGAGCAGCCAGGGAGGGAGAGCGATGCTGGAGGGGGATCTGCAGCTCCCGCACGTCCGCATTCCGCCCTGCTGACATGACCTGGCGAGGGCACGGACACACACACGCACGCACATGCATGCGCACGCGCGCACACAAACACACACACACACACACACACACACACACACACACACACACACACACAGAAAGACAGGAGGAAAGAGATGTTTAATTAAAATGCACCCGACAGTTACAACATACAGGACAAACACGAATTTCATAAAAAAGGAGTATAAAATCGTCTTATGTTACATGGTCTTGGAGTGGGACAATGGTGTTTGAGCTGAGGATGTGTGTGGTGAGTGTGTTAATGCTGAGCATTCACTGCCACATCAACAGCCCTGACTCTCAGGCCCAACCTTGGGAAACCCCTTCATAACAGACATAGTTAACTGGGGCTAATGTTATCTCTGCTCTGACTCGGGGGGGTAGCCTATTCTACATAAATGTGAAGTTGAAATTAAATAAGTTTACTAATATGGGTGACTGTTAAAAGGACTGTTGATGGCTACAATCAAACTACAGTAGAAGTAGTAGCTCAAAAGGATCAAAAACAACTGCGGTGGTGCACATTGTTATAAACGTATCATCCTATGTATTTATTGTTATTGCATCAATTCAGGCAATTTATCGCAATACGGCTTTTGTCCATATGGCCCTGCTCTAATGGAGGACAGGACAGCTTAATCTAAACTGACACAAGCCTTTATTATAGACTTGCCAACACATTATTCATATTCCGAGGGCAAGCAACACGAGGGCAAGCAATCTAGGCTTGTACATCCAACCCAAATCACAGCATACACCATCTAAAAGACAGCATCATCCACTGAACATCCAACCTCAAACTGATCAAAACATATGTAAGGTTCTACTAAATATTTAGCTGGTCTTCCATCATTGTCCTTTTGCCTTTTGGTAGGCCGTCATTGTCAATAAGAATTTGTTCTTAACTGACTTGCTTAGCTAAATAAAGGCTAAATAAATAAATAATAAATAAATAAACGTGGAACATTCTTCCAACTGTGCCTTCAGAAAGTAGTCAGACCCCTTTTTACCATATTTTGTTATGATACAGGCTAAAATGGATTAAATATATTATTTTCCTCATCCATCTACACACAATACCACATAATGACAAAGCAAAAACAGTTTTTTTTTTAAATTTGTGCAAATGTACTAAAAATAACAAACAGAAACACCGTATTCATATAAGTATTCAGACCCTTTGTAATAAGAATCAAAATTGAGTTCAGGTGCATTCTGTTTCCAATGATCATCCTTGAGATGTTTCTACAACTTAATTGGAGTCCACCTGTGGTAAATTCAATGGAATGGACATGATTTGGAAAGGCACACACCTGTCTATATAAGGTCTCACAGTTGACAGTGCATGTCAAAGCAAAAACCAAGACATGAGGTTGAAGAAATTGTCCGTAGAGCTCAGATACAGGATTGTGTAGAGGCACAGATCTGGGGAAGGGTACCAAAACATTTCTGTAGCATTGAAGGTCCCCAAGAACACAGTGGCCTCCATCATTCCTAAATGGAAGAAGTTTGGAACCACCAAGACTCTTACTAGAGCTGGCCGCCCGGTCAAACTGAGAAATCGGGGGAGAAGGGCCTTGGTCAAGGAGGTGACCACTCTGACAGAGCTCCAGAGTTTCTCTGTGGAGATGAGAGAACCTTCCAGAAGGACAACCATCTTTTCAGCACTCCACCACCCAGCCTTTATGGTAGTGGCCAGACAGAAACCACTCCTCATTAAAAAGGCACATGACAGCCCACTTGGAGTTTGCCAAAAGGCATCTAAAGACTCTCAGACCATGACAAACAAGGTTCTCTGGTCTGATGAAAGATTTAACTCTTTGGCCTGAATGCCAAGGGTCATTTCAGGAGGAAACCTGGCACCATCCCTACAGAGAAGCATGGTGGAGGCAGTGTCATGCTGTGGGTATGTTTTTCAGCAACAGGTACTGGGAGACAAGTCAGGATGGAGGGAAAGATGAACGGAGCTACGTACGGAGAGATCCTTCATGAAAACCTCCTCCAGAGCGCTCAGAACCTCACACTGGGGCAAAGGTTTATCTTCCAACAGGACAATGACCCTAAGTACACAGCCAAGACAACACAGGAGTGGCTTCGGGACAAGTGTCCGAATGTCCTTGAGTGGCCCAGCGAGAACACGGAATTGAACACAATCGAACATCTCTAGAAAAACCTGAAACCTGTGCGGCGATGCTCCGCATCCAACCTGACAGAGCTTGAGAGGATCTGCAGGGAAGAATGGGGGAAACACCCCAAATACAGGTGTGCCAAGTTTGTAGCATCATACCCAATAAGACAAGGCTGTAATCTCTGCCAAAGAAGCCTCAACAAAGTACTGGGTAAATGGTCTGAATACTTAAGTATATGTGATATTTCCGTTTGTATACATTTTCAAACATAAAAAAAAAAAAACATGTTTAAACCTGTCTTTGCTTTGTCATTATGGGGTATTGTGTGTAGGTTGATGAGGGGGGAAACTATTTAATCCATTTTAGAATAAGGCTGTAATAACATGTGGAAAAAGTAAAGGGGTCTGAACACATTCCGAATGCTCTGTATGTGGAACATTCTTCCATCATGCATGTGTATTGTTCAAAGGAAGAATTCCATGAAGCTATAGATGAACACGGACCTAATGACTGAACCTTCAGCTCTACATCCTGTCTCACATGGTTCAACTGGCTCATTCATACAAATGAAACAATTCAGATTCACACGAGTTAGAATATCAAGACTGGCCACTTCTACAGGTTTGCCTTCAATTTTCCCTCAATGTTGAAAGTACATCAGCCCATCATCACTGGATGAGCAAGTGGGTTAAGCCTAGGCTATTGGCTGACCAGTTCCTGTGGTTCTCAGGGGACTTCCTGGGATAGTGAAGGGGCTTTTCCACATGCTGCTTCACCGCTGTCTATCATCACTGACTTACTGACTGCACAAACACACACACACAGGTGTAGGCCTACACAAACCCTCGACCCAGCTGAATCGAAGCTGCCAGCAAAAGCTTGAAATGTAGATTGGCTAGGCTATATATCTAATCCAATGCATATAGTACAGTTGAGATCGTCTTGGGTACATTTGGGCTGGGAATGAGATTAATTAGGTCTCTCTTCCTCTACGGGAAATCGGTTTGATGAAGCGCAGAGTATTATGTATAAAAGGGTATTTCCCCTGTTAAATACACTCACTGATTTACATGAAGAATGAACAAGATCTTTTGAGAAATAGGCCCAATATTCTCATATTTAAACCTGGTCATATGCTTGATGTTGACAGGTCAAATTGTATGTAAGAATGACTGGATGGAGAAAAGTAGAGGGAAATTTGTTACATGTTATAGCTTCTCAAGTGCGATCATCTTCAAATCAAATCAAATGTTATTAGTCACATGCGCCGAATACAACAGGTGTAGACCTTACAGTGAAATGCTTACTTACAGGCCCTTAACCAACAATGCAGTTTAAAAAAATATGGATAATTAAAGAGCAGCAGTAAAATAACAATAGCGAGACTACATACAGGGGGTACCGATACAGAGTCAATGTGTGGGGGGCACAGATTAGTCGAGGTAATATGTACATGTGGGTAGAGTATTTAAAGTGACTATGACTATGCTTAGATGACAATAGAGAGTAGCAGTGGTGTAAAGGGGGGGGGGGGCAATGCAAATAGTCTGGGTAGCCATTTGATTAGGTGTTCAGGAGTCTTATGGCTTGGGGGTAGAAGCTGTTTAGAAGCCTTATATGGCCATGCAATGCACCAGCTATCTATTCTACAGACATTATTGGTACAGAGGTCAGTTTCTCCACTCCAATCATACAGATGTAACCAAGTCTTGAATGCTGCTAGAGTATCATGACATCACAAAAAAAAATGTAACATGTAGGGGAATTCTATGACTGACCTGTCATTGTACATGGGCAATTCCACAGTAACGGAATTACGCCGAGACTCACTTTTTTCACTTTAAAATGTATGAATAACAAAAACTATTGATTTCAATGTTAAACAAACAATACAAGTATATGCACAATGTCTACTTTGAATAACTTACATAGTAAATAATCATAGTGGAAAAACTGTGCAGATGCAAAGTTTGGTAACAGAATTACTGTAAAATGTTATTCTGTTACAAAACTTTGTATCTGCACAGTTCTTCATGTAAATATGTTTTTGTAAACTACTATTTCCACTGAACATTTTTCACTGTAATTTGAAGTCAATGTTTTGGCTTGGAATACATTTTGAAGTGAAAAATTTGAGTCTCAGCAGAATTCTGTTACATGGAATTGCCCACGTGTAATTCTATAGTCTGCCTTTAACCTGAAAGCAATAGAACATGTTTCAACTGTGTGAACAGACATCCAAACAGCTGAATCGGACGAGAATAGAGAATCATGCTTTTTCACAGTGATCTTAGATCTGGTCAATAAAAAAATCAGACAGATTCCTAAAAAAATATTTTCAATGTTTCATATGCATACAGGCATACTGTTTAGCATGATTCAAAGGCATTATTGACATATGTTAAGCATATAATTTTAATTTAGATACATTTATTTTGCAACCAATATTCACCCAATAGGCCAATACACCAACTGTGTACATTGTGTGAGCCTGTTCACCGTACTCAAATAATAATTTATGCAAATTACTTTGATGCACTGACGAGACAACTAATTTGTCATAACTGCAATGAATGTATTGCACATGCATTGGCGTAATACTGAATATATAATACAATGAGACATGTAAAGGTGATTATATAGAATAATCAATTTTTAGAATATTTTCACAATTGTTTAGATGGCTAAATCTCGTAGGCAATTCAGTACACCGAAATTGATATTTGAAATTACCTCATACCCCAATTCGAAGCCTCCCTAGCTCCCCGCTTTGGTACACCACTGTATGGCTACTCAACATGTTTTTACAAACATAGCTACATGCTGTGTTCCCACATTGTAACATGGACGATATTAACTTTCCTAGCTCGCAACAATACTTACATGAATCAGATCTGTAACGTTGACAAATGCAACGTCGTTTTTCAGGAGCTACAATGTTATAAATGGAGCTTCGGTGAATGGCACATTCATGAAGGCGAACACCACAAAGTAACCGCTTAACATGAAAACGACCGAACTCCGTTTTTAAAATAGGCAGCTAGAGTATTTTATCGGTAGCTGACATCGTAAAAACAATAAAGTAAATGTTTTTTTTTAATCGAGATGGGAACATAGCAAAATGGAGCCGCCGCTCATTCTTCTGGCTGTTGGTGTCTCAGTTGGAAAGCCCCCCTTCGGTATTTCTTCCCCAGGAAATCCCCGTCATGAAGAAAAAAAAATGTTGTCAGCCAGTGACAGGCAATGATGTTTAGTATCGGATTTCCTCTAGATGGCAGTGTCATCAACTGTGAACTGTACTACGGGAATTGCTGTCAGGCACAGAAATGTGCAATGGTCTGTACACTCGGTACCCATCACATACTATACGTGAAAAATGTCTTCCTATCCTAGTAAAAACATTTATAGTTGTGCTATCTGTTCTGAAACAATAGTTCATGATCCTTCTTCAGAAAAGGCATCATCCCTTGAACCGCTCATCACTCAAGGTTTTATATACACTTAGTGTACCAAACATTTGGAACACCTTCCTAACAGAGTTGACCTAAATATGACAAGTCGTGCTGAAAGACAGAACAAATGAGCCTGAGTGCCAACCAGTTTGTGCCATGTTGTGACTGACAATAAGCAATGGAGTTGGCAAGAGCAAACAGGTCTGGGACCAGGCTAAAAGCAAATAGCAGGAAAAGACAAAAGAGCATCTAGTGAAATCTTTTAAATGTCCCTATAAATCCTTCAAATTTATTTATGGTTAATTAATGAGCAAACAATACACAATGGTAAATGACAGCAATAAAATGTACACACATTAAAACCCCATCTCAGGCATTCACAATTATATATATAAAAAAAGTTTCAAAACAGTACGCTAAATCATGGTATCAGTACATTAAAAACAGTTGAATAGCACAGGCAGGTTGCTGCGAAAGGGACTAGGTTTGAACTGACAAATAACACATTTCAAACTCAATGTTTAAATTAAAATGTAAAAATTCTCTCATTCATCTACTTAACTTCTCATTCAACGGTCCTTTCAACTGAAAATCATTCATAACAAATTGTGTTCACCCGATTGTCCTGAGGTTACTAGTAAACTGAAAATGGACATCCTCACAATGTTTAACAGCTCCTATTTAAAGTTCCTTACATTAATTACAACAACTAATGCATTATTTATAAATATGCACTAGGATCACAGACAAAAGGTTAGGGAGGAAGAAGACAAATAGAAATGGTTGTGTAGTATCAACTTGCACTGGGTCTCAATATGAAATGTTCCTGTGGAAATGCCATCCTCTCAGTCTACGCCCTGTGTCGGGGTACAACTAGCCTGACTCACTATCTCCAACATTGCCATGGTATTTATTGGGGTGTTTTTTCTTTATGTCTGCCTGGTGTACAAAGACATCTTCGTCAAGCACACAGAATGACAGGATAGTAATCCACAGGGTCATTTCATAATGAGACCTATTGTGATTAAATACTACACAACCAAAACCAGTCTTTACAAAGTAAAGAGGGTTACAAGAAGGATAAAAATGAAAAATGTGTATTGTGGTCTCGATCACAGGGATCATCTGTAATGTTGAGTGACAGGGTAAGAGAGGCCAGATACAAAAACAAGTTCAATTTGATACAGAAGTTTTCCTTCTCACCAAGGTGACAAAAACAGTGATGGGATAAAGTGCAGTCAGATAATCCGGGTTACTTTGACTGTCAGACCGGCTGAAGAATGGCGCTTGAGTTAATTGGTGGGCAGCTGCAAAACATTCTTGAATTGGGGAAGAGGTAACAGGAATGACCTTCTTGAAGAAGCACACACAGACAGGATGTAACCTGTGCAGATTAATCATCGCCTCTTCAGCACAAAAGTAAAATCTCAGAGGGAGGAGTTCCGCCAACAGAACAATCCAAGATGGCCGAACACTCAGGATGCCAGAGGTTGTTTTGCCGCCACTGGCGATGATTCCTGTAAAGGGACAATGGGGAGTATTTGCAATTAATACATCTGGCAAATCAAACTGAAATTAAAGACTGGAGTTCTTTGTAAATCCCTCTGAATTACTATACTGGTGCAAATAAAAAGGGGACCACTAAGATAGTAGGGCACAGTGCAAATTGTGTCTCATTTCATACTGAGATTGATAACTGAGTTTAGCCAATTAAATAATTTACATAAAAAGAAAAAAAAGAAATCCATCATGGAATGCAATTAAATGAGTCAGTCACAGACCTCTTTTTGATCCTCTGGCACCACAGGGGTGGTGGCTTCATCCTCAGTAGAAGATATGTCCATTTTCTCCTCCTCTCCTCCCTTGGCTGCTCCCTCCATCCCGTGCTCAGCCTCCCATTCCTGCAGCACCTCATCCAGGTTGAAGCGTCGGCGGTAGTTAACAAAAAAGTTCTTCACCTGCACCACTGACTTGTTGCCAATCACGTCCGAGATAGCCTGGAAGTCCCGCCCATATTTTCTGATGGCTGGAAGATGTTACAATGGAGGGAACAAACATTTTAGACAAATGTAGATTATGTGCCATGCCCCCCTAGCAAAACAACTGAAGATGGAATTCTTTATACCATGACTTTTCACATAAGCCCCATTTCAGTTGGTTACATTTTATTTCTACCTCCTCCCTTTCTCTAATCCCTACACATCTGTTGCAATTGCAATCAATTACCTTGTACAGCAAGCAGTTGCTCCTCTGTTGTCCAGCGAGTGTTGAACTTCTGGGTCACCTGAGACATGAATGGTCATGTTATCACTGGCACACAAACATGACATACACCACAGGTCATAATGAGTTAAAAGCAGGGGTTGGAACCAGTTCAGGGAACAGAACAGAAAACCGCAAAAATAAAATAAAATGTTTTTCTAGGAACAGAATTGGGAACGAAAGTGATCTATACTGTTCCGGACCATAACCGCTTTTTAAAAGCATGGGAACTAGTTAGTAACGTTCTCACACGTTCCGGGCATTTGTTTTCAGTCCCACAAAAAAAATGTGCAACAAAGCAACTACGCAAAGTCCTCACTGTCACTCAAATGTATTTCAGCATCTGCATGCCACCTGAAAATCTCTGCCAGTGTGTTTGAGCGTATTCAGAAATTAGGGAGAGATTTTTTACTATAGAAGAAGGGATTAACTTTTTCAATGCTAGTTAAGGATACTATTTATACTGAACAAAAATGCAACATGTAAAGTGTAAGGAAATATGTTTCATGAGCTGAAATAAAAGATCCCAGAAATATTACATATTCACAAAAAGCTTATTTCTTTCATATTGTGTGAACAAATTAGTTTACATCACTGTTTGTGAGCATTTCTCCTTTGCCAAAATAATCCATCCACCTGACAGCTATAGCATATCAAGAAGCTGATTAAAGCATGATCATTACACAGGTGAATCTTGTGTTGGGGACAATAAAAGGCCACTAAAATGTGCAGATTTGTCACAACACAATGCCCCAGATGTCTCAAGTTGAAGCGTGCAATTGGCATGCTGACTGCAGAAATGTCCACCAGAGCTGTTGCCAGATCATTTAAATGTTAATTTCTCTACCATAACCCACCTTTAACGTTGTTTAAGAGAATTTGGCAGTACGTTCAACGGGCCTCACAACCATGTGTAACCACGCCAACCCAGAATCTCCACATCCAGCTTCTTCACCTGCAGGATAAACAGACCAGCCACCCAGATATCTCATGAAACGGTGGGTTTGCACATCTGAAGTATTTCTGCACAAACTGTCAGAAACCATCTCAGGGAAGATCTGTGTGCTCCTCATCCTCACCAGGGTCTTGACCAGACTGCAGTTCGGTGTCGTAACCAATTTCAGTGGGCAAATCTCACCTTCGATTGCCACTGGCATGCTGGAAAGGTGTGCTCTTCACGGATGAATGCCGGTTTCAATTGTACCGGGCAGGTGGCAGACAGCATGTATGGCGTTGTGTGGGCGAGCGGTTTGCTGATGTCAACTTTGTGAACAGTTCCTCGTGGTGGAGGTAGGATTATAGTATGGGCAGACATAATCTACAGACAAACAAAATTGCATTTTATCAATACCAATTTGAATGCTCAGAGATACTGGGAAGAGATTCCGAGGACCATTGTCGTGCCATTCAGCCACCGCCATCACCTCATGTTTCAGCATGATAACGCACAGCTCCATGTCACAAGGATCTGTACACAATTCCTGGAAGCTGAAAATGTCCCAGTTCTTCCATGGCCTGCATACTCAGACGTGTCATCCATTGAGCATGTTGGCGATGCTCTGGATCAATGTGTAAGACAGTATGTTCCAGTTTCCGCCACAATCCAGCAACTTTGCACAGCTATTGAAGAGTGGGACTACATTCCACAGGCCACAATCAACAGCCTAATCAACTCTATGCAAAAGAGATATGTCGTACTTCATGAGGCAAATGGAGGTCACACCCGATACTGACTGGTTTTCTGATCCACGCCCCAGCCCTTTTTTTAAAAAGGTATCTGTGCCAGATGTTTCTTTATTCCCAGTCATTAGGGAATAATGAATTTATTTCAATTGACTGTCTTCCTTCCTTACATGAACTGTAACTCAGTAAAATGTTGCATTTATTTTTCTTCAGTTCACTATGTTTTATTAACTACAAAATGGTAAAATGTGTTTTTAATTTTAATTCTGGTGCCACTCTACATTCACGAGCCTGTTAGCTAGCTCTGGTACAACGTTAAGCCAAATCTCGGAAGTTCAAAGACATTCAAGCTTGTTCATAGAAACCGTTCCTCCATAGGTATAATTCTGTGAATCTTAATTCAGATAATGTATGTCATAACAAGATGCCCAGGGCATCAAACCAACTTCATCTCTCGCTCTTTCCCTACTCAAAAAAATTCAGTCACTGCATAGTAAGCTGCTCTATCCACACTGATTAGTGAAAGAATTTAAAATATGGAGCCAAATGTTTTTAAAAAACAATTTGAAGTTTAAAAAGGAACTATAGATATAGATTTTTAGTTCAAGCCTGTTCAGAACTTCAGCGAAACAAAATGTTTTTGTTCAGAACGGAACGATTGGAAAATAATTTTTGTTCCAACCCCTGGTTACAAGCCACAAGAGTAACATTCATTCTATGGAGAAAGAGACCAAATTAGATGGTCAGAACTCCAGGTAAGCAATAGCTTTACCTCAGGTACTCTGAAGTGGTCCACTCCCACATCAAGCTTGTCCTTCAGAGCACTGTTATTCTGTTTGATGCTCTGGATCTAGAAAAGGGATAAAACTCATTCAGGAAACATTTCTAGGTTAACTCAATTCTCACCCGGACACAGGAGAATACTGAAGATACTTTAGGTCCTGTTATTAATTTTCACACAAATCTCCCATTAACATCAATACATGATTGATGCAAAACTTACTCTCAACAGAGAAGAAAATCCTAGCACAGAGAAGATTAATGTATTGATGTTAAGACTAACACTAACCTGCCGTTTGATGGCAACCAGCTCCATGTCGATTTGCCTCAGCACACCGACTGCAGCAGGGGGGCTGGTGGACATAGCAGCTACGTCTCCCTGACTCAGGTGCATTCCTTTAGGAGGCTTCTTTTTAGCACGATGCTGGTTCTTCCCTGGAGGACCCTGGGGTTCTTTCTTGACTTGAGTCAGCTTCTCTGCCATACTAGTATTCGGCTAGACGTAAAGGAATACATTTGGGTTAAAATGGCCAAAGTATCAAAACTAGGGAGAATTTAACATGATTTATGTATATTTCTATTCAAATGGTAATGACAATATTTAGAAGCTACCCTCTGTACCACTGGTACTGGTTTTATCTCCTGTTTTTCAGGTGCAGCACCCAGCTGAAACAGAAAATCTACATGTTAGTTGGTTCAATAAAACAGCATCTATTTTGTGTATTAAGTTACAAGAGCCTCTGAACAGACCCACCTCTTTCTTCTCGTCCTTATTTGGTTCGTACACTACATCCCTTGGAGTGTTACCATTGGTCTCCTCAGCCTCATTCTCACTAAAAAGACAAAGCAAAATATTTATACATAGAAAAATGTATTCTTGGCCTGACTTTCCAAGATTACAATATGTTTTTCTAACCAATTTAAGTTTTTAAAAGGAAGAGAGAATGTGGTTCATGCATTTTAAACAAAAGCACACACTTTTCATACCTCTCTTCTCGTTCCCTCTTCTGCTTGCGTGCATGGCGATCCATGACACTGGTTTTGCTCCGTGTCTTCTTCCAGGAGTAGTAAAATCTAACTAAGCTGGCAATGGACTTGTCAGGCAACTAGCACAAAAAGACTTTATCAATCAAGGAAAACACATTTTTCTACACGATTTGTTGTTTAGAGACATCACACAATGGGCACCCCAAATTAGTATTTAGTGTCTCATGTGCCATGGTCAACTATGTGTTACAATGTTTGTCAGTGAAGTAGTCGGTTTTATACAGATTTAAAAATAATAATATTTAAAAAAAAATGTTTAGTCTCTTACCATCTGCTGTATACGGTGGAAAGTTTTTCCGTGGAAGCTAAAACCCTGTTCAAACAGGACCTTGTCCTCCACTGACCACTCATCTGGGAAAGGTGTGAAGTTGGGCAAATCTGCCAGGGACTTCTCAATGTTGTGCTTGTGCCAAAAAAGCATCCCCAGTGCCTGCTCCATGTTGTACCCATGCTTCTCTTTGGTAATTGCAATGTATTCATCCACTGTAAAAAAAAAATAAAAAATACATAAAAAAATAGTATTTTGTGCCTTCAATAAGTATATACTATACCCCTTGACTTATTCCACATTGCGTTGTGTTACAGCCGGAATTAAAAATGGATGACATGCATTTATTTTCTCACCCGTCTACACACAATACCCTCTAATGACAAAGTTAAAACATGTTTTATACATTATTGCAAATGTATTGAACATTAAATACAGAAATCTAATTTAAATAAGTATTCACACCGAGTCAATACTTTGTGGAAGCAGTGATTATAGCTGTGAGTCTTTCTGGGTAAGTTTCTAAAAGCTTTCCACACCTGGAATGTGCAACATTTGCACATTATTAGTATTATTGTTTAGTTTTTTATTCAAGCTTGCCATAGAGTTTTGACTTAAATCTACCTCGGCCATTCAGGAACAGTCACTGTCTTCTTGGTAAACAACTCCATTAAAGATTTGGCCTTGTGTTTCAGGTTACTGTCCTGCTAAAAAGGTTAATGCATTTCCTAATGTCTGGTGGAAAGCAGACTGAACCATGCTTTCCTCTAGAATTTTGCCTGTGCTTAGTTCCATTCCATTTATTTATTTTGGGGGTTACAAGCATACCCATAAAATGATGCAGCCACAGCTATGCTTGGAAATATGGAGAGTGGTACTCAGTAACATGTTATATTGGATTTGCCCCCGAACACTTTGTATTCAGGACAATGTTTTGCAGTATTACTTTAGTACCTTATTGCAAACAGGACGCATGTTTCGTAATACTTTTTAATTTACAGGCAGCCTTCTTTTTACTCTTTCAATTAGGTTATTATTGTGGAGTAACTACAATGTTGTTGATCCATCCTCAGTTTTCTCCTATCTGTTTTAAAGTCACCATTGGCCTCATAGTAAAATCCCTGAGCGTATTCCTTCCTCTCTAGCAACAGTTCAGAAGGATGCCTGTATCTTTGTAGTGACTGGGTATATTGATGCAGTACACCATCCAATATGTAATTAATAACTTCACCAAGCTCAAAGGGATATTCAAAATGTGTTTTTTTTGGCAGTTTTTTGGGGGGTTTTACATGCTCAAATAAAATGAAAAATCAAATTAAAATGTATTTGGCGTATGTGAGAAATACAACAGGTGTAGACTTTACCGTGAAATGGTTACTTTGCCAACAATGCAGGGTTAGAAAGCTCCTGATCAATCAATTGTGCCATTTTGCATATTTTTTAACTGTGGATTTAAAAACATTTTGGGGTTGGTTTCATGTTTCTACCATAATTTCCTATGACTGAAAAGAGCTTCTGGACATCAGAACAGCTATCACTAACCTCTATTTGGGTGAGGACTTCTACTTCAATGAGTCAGAGGTGAAGAACATATTGATTATACAAGACCCAAATCCCAGACTCCCTCTGAGAAGGAGGCGGTGGCGGCGCTTATAGAGACAGACGTGCGGGATACCTGAAGGGACGTCTGCGAGTGGATAAACCGCCTACCCTCTGTTCTATTGACAAACATGTAATCACTGGAGAATAAACTGGACAGGCTCCGTTAGAGATGATCCTATCAACATGATCTAAAGAAACTGTAATAACCTATTTTTCCAAGAGTCATGGCTGAACAAGGACGTGGATTTTTTTTAAAAAATCTAGCAGGACCGACCAGCAGTTTTGGGAATGCTCAGGTGAGGGAGTGTCTCTTTGTAAACAGCTGGTGCTCAACCTCTAATACTAGGGAAGTCTTGAGGTTCTACTTGCCTGAGTTAGAATACCGTATTTTATTTTTACCTTTATTTAACTAGGCAAGTAAGTTAAGAACCAATTCTTATTTTTGATGACGGCCTAAGAACAGTGGGTTAACTGCCTGTTCAGGATCAGAACGACAGATTTGTACGTTGTCGGCTCGGGGATTTGAACTTACAACCTACCGGTTACTAGTCCAACGCTCTAACCACTGGGCCACCCTGCCGCCCTTATGATAAGCTGTAGACTATAATATTCACCAAGAGAGTTTCTATTATTCCTAGCTGTCTTTACCACCACAAACCGATGCTGGCACTAAGACTGCACTCAACAAGCTGTAAAGGGCCATACACAAACAAGAAAATGCTCACGCATGTGGCGCTCCTAGTAGCTGGTTAACGCAGGAGAACTGAAATACGTTTTATCTAAGTTCTACCAGCATGCCACCTGTGCAACTACAGGCAAAAAGAAATTGAGTTCACCTTTATTCCACACACAGACACATGCACAAAGCTCTCCCTCCATTTGGAAAATCTGACCATAACTATCCTCCTGATTGCTGCTTACAAGCAAAAACTAAAATACAGAAGTGGTCCAATGAAGCTGATGCTAAGCTACAGGACTGTTTCGCTAGCACAGACTGGAATATGTTCCGGGACTTTTCCCATGGCATTGTTAGCCACATCAGTTACCGGCTTCATTAATAAGTGCATCGATGACGTCGTCCCCACAGGGAATGTATGTACAGTGCATTCGGAAAGTTTAAAATGTATTAAAAATGGTTCCCCTCCCCCATCAATCCACAAACAATACCCCATAATGACAAAGCAAAAACAGGTCTAGAAATGTTAGCAAATGTATCAAATAAATTAAATATCACATTTACATATGTATTCAGAACTTTTGCTTTGTTGAAGCAGCTCTGGCAGCGATTACTGACGAGTCTTCTTGGGTATGAAGCTACAAGCTTGGCACACCTGTATTTGGGGAGCGTCGCCCATTCTTCTCTACAGATCCTCTCATGCTCTGCCAGGTTGGATAGGGAGAGTCTCTGCACAGCTATTTTCAGGTCTTTCCAGAGATGTTTGATCAGGATCAAGTCCAGGCTGTGGGTTGGCCACTCAAGGACATTCAGAGAGTTGTCCTGAAGCCACTCCTGCATTTTCTTGGCTGTGTGCTTAGGGTTGTTGTCCTGCTGGAAGGTGAACCTAGTCTGAGGTCCTGAGCACTCTGGAGCAGGTTTTCATCAACGATCTCTCTGTACTTTGCTCTGCTCATCCTTCCCTCGATCCTGACAAGTCTCCCAGTCCCTGCAGCTGAAGAACATCCACACAGCATGATGCTGCCACCACCATGCATCACCATAGGGATGGTGCCAGGTTTCTTCCAGTCATGACACTTGGCATTCAGGCCAAAGAGTTCAATCTTGTTTCTCATGGTCAGAGTACTTTAGGTGCCTTTTGACAAACTCCAAACGGGCTGTCATGAGCCTTTTACTGAGGAGTGGATTCAGTCTGGCCACTCAACCATAAAGGTCTGATTGGTGGAGTGCTGCAGAGATGGTTGTCTTTCTGGAAGGTTCTCCCATCTCCACAGAGGAAATCTGGAGCTTACAAACTTCTTCCATTTAAGAATTATGCAGGGCACTGTGTTCTTGGAGACCAATGTCGCAGACATTTTTTGGCACCCTTCCCCAGATCTGTGCCTCGACACAATCAAGGCTCAGTGCTCTACAGAAGATTCCTTCGACCTCATGGCTTGTTCTTTTTGCGTTGACATGCACTGTCAACCGTGGGACCTTATATAAACAGGTGTGTGCCTTTCCAAATGATGTACAAACAATTCGATTTACATCAGGTGGACACCAATCAAGTTGTAGAAACATCTCAAGGATGATCAATGGAAACAGGATGCACCTACTCAATGTCAAGTCTCATAGCAAAAGGGATACTTACCTTTTTATAACTTTGCAAACATTTCTAAAAACTTGTTTTCACTTTGTGATTATGGGGTATTGTGTGTAGATTGTTGAGGAATCCATTTAAGAATAAGGCATTAACGTACTGTAACAAAAATGTGGAAAAAGGTAATACTTTCCAAAGGCACTGATACATAAATTCAGCAAAAAAATAAACTTTTCCAGGACCCTGTCCTTCAAAGATATTTGGATTTTTACGAATTAACTTCACAGATCTTCATTGTAAAGGGTTTAAACACTTGTTTCCCATGCTTGTTCAATGAACCATAAACAATTAATGAACATGCACCTGTGGAACTATTGTTAGGACACTAACAGCTTACAGACGGTAGGCAATTAAGGTCACAGTTATGAAAACTTAGGACACTAAAGAGGCCTTTCTAATGACTGAAAAACACCAAAAGAAAGATTCCCGGGATCCCGGCTCATCTACGTGAACGTAACTTAGGCATGCTGCAAGGAGGCATGAGGAATGCAGATGTGGCCAGAGCAATAAATTGCAATGTGAATACTGGGAGTCGCCTAAGACAGCGCTACAGGGAGACAGGACAGGACGGACAGCTGATCGTCCTCACAGTGGTACATCCGAACATCACACCTGCTGGACAGGATGGCAACAACAACTGCCCCGAGTTACACCAGGAACACATAATCCCTCCATCAGTATTCAGACTGTCCACAATAGGCTCAGAGAGGCTGGACTGAGGGCTTGTAGGCCTGTTGTAAGGCAGGTCCTCACCAGACATCACCTATGGGCACAAACCCACCGTCACTGGACCACGAGTCATGGTTTTGTCTCACCGAAGGTGATGGTCAGATTCCCGTTTATCTTCGAAGGAATTAGCGTTACACCAAGGCCTGTACTCTGGAGCGGGATCGATTTGGAGGTGGAGGATCCGTCATGGTCTGGGGCGATGTGTCACAGCATCATCGGACTGAGCTTGTTGTCATTGCAGGCAATCTCAAAACTGTGCGTTACAGGGAAGACATCCTCCTCCCTCATGTGGTACCCTTCCTGCAGGCTCATCCTGACATGACCCTCCAGCATGAAAATGCCACCAGCCATACGGCTCGTTCTCTGCGTGATTTCCTACAGGACAGGAATGTCAAGTGTTCTGCCATGGCCAGCAATGACGGTTGAATCTGTGTTCGAAACTCACTGCTCGACTGAGGGCCCTTACAGATAATTGTATGTGTGTGGTACATATAATAGGTAGTCAATCAAGAATCATGTTAAACACTATTATGTATTGCACACAGTCCATGTAACTGTGGCTTCTTAACCAAATGTTGCATCCTGAACTTATTTAAGCTTAATTAACATACACTACATGACCAAAAGTATATGGACACCGGCTCATTTAACATCTCATTGCAAAATCATGGGCATTAACGTGGAGTTGGTCCCCCCTTTGCAGATTCCACTCTTCTGGGAAGGCTTTCCACTAGATTTTGGAACATTGTTGCTGGATTTGCATCCATTCAGCCACAAGAGCATTAGTGAGGTCGGGCGATTAGGCCAGGCTCGCAGTCGGCATTCCAATTCATCCCAAAGGTGTCCAATGGGGTTCAGGTCAGGGCTCTGTGCAAGTCAGTCAAGTTCTTCCACACCGATCTCAACAAACCATTTCTTTATGGTTTGGTTTATGGTTTCCTCGGTTTGTGCACAGGGGCATTGTCATGGTGAAACAGGAAAGCCACCCCCCCCCCAACTGTTGGCACAAAGTTGGAAGCACAGAATTGTCTAGAATGTCATTGTATGCAGTAGCATTAAGATTCCCCTTCACTGGAACTAAAGGGTCTAGTCCTAACCATGAAAAAAAGCCTGAGACCATTATTCTTCCTCCACCAAACTTTACAGTTGGCACTATGCATTGGGGTAGGTAGCATCTGTCGGACTGCCAGCTGGTGAAGCGTGATTCATCAG
The DNA here is from genome assembly GCF_036934945.1 of Oncorhynchus masou masou. NCBI lineage: Eukaryota > Metazoa > Chordata > Actinopteri > Salmoniformes > Salmonidae > Oncorhynchus > Oncorhynchus masou. The sequence continues at coordinate 19,416,601 of NC_088243.1, forward strand.
TCCAGAGAATGCATTTCCACTGCTCCAGAGTCCAATGGCGGTGAGCTTTACACCACTCCAGCTGACGCTTGGCATTGCATTAAGTGATCTTAAGCTTGTGTGCGGCAACCGAGGACAGACAATTTTTACTTGCTATAGCACTCGGCTGTCCCATTCTGTGTGTGGCCTACCACTTTGCAGCTAAGCAGTTGTAACTCCTAGACGTTTCCACTTAACAGCACTTACAGTTGACCGGGGCATCTCTAGCAGGGCAGAAATTTGAGGAACTGACTTGTTGCAAAGGTGGCAGCCTATGACAGTGCCAAGTTAAGTCACTGAGCTATTCAGTAAGGCCATTCTACTGCCAGTGTTTGTCTATGGAGATTGCATGGCTGTGTGCTCAATTTGAAATGCCTGTCAGCAACGGGTGTTGCTGAAAAAGCCGAATCCAAAATGTGGAAAAAGTCAAGGGCACACACAGAGAGACAAAAGACTGGAATAACACTCATCTACCCATTTCTGCTATTATTGTATAGTTAAATCATTAAGATAATCTTTGCTTCAGGTAAACTTCAGATTTGTAAAAGCAACTATTTTACATTTAGTATATAATGAGAAAATGGCTTGAATGCCCCTTACATTTAGCTTCGGCCAGGTTCCGACTGGGGATCCACACCCGCATGCCCAAGTTGTCCCTCTCCTCGGCCACTTTGGCAATCTCTGACATAGGGGAATAATGGGATTAAATGATTACTAATGGCTTCATTACTCTTAAACTACTCTGCATTTATTTCAAAAAAAATAAAAAAATGAAACTGGTGAAATTGGCATCACAAGCCAATCAATCATCTCACGGAGAGATAATTTATACAATTTAAAACAAATATGGACCATGAGCAGTCAGGACTTACAATCATAAAGTAAAAGCTGCTACACAATCAATTTAATAATGCTTCATTCTTTGATGGGTAGCAATCATATCTAAACAATATTTCTCTCTCTCAATAAATAATAATGGTCGTTCACCCAACAATTAGGGCCTAGCTACGACTGGTGTAAAATAAACTTTTTAAATTAGCCATCTCATCTCAAACATTTTTTAATTCTGCAGCTAAAAATGCTGAAATATATTGGATATATTTTAACATCAGTGATTGAGTTGTGTTGTTAAATCCATTCAAACATTAAAGAAAATGTAGCCATGTACAGGAGTTGGAATGTCAGAAGAATCAAGATTAGCAGTAACAAGCCAGTTTAGTCAAGGTTCGTGGAATAGGTGAGTAAAAAGGTTCGTGGAATCTACAACCAGGAATTGTTCGAGGCTATCACGTCTGGTAACGTGTTCTAGCTTTACGACTGTCTGAACGGTAAAATGACTCACCTGGATCATAGTCTGGCACAAGAGCTTGATACTGAGTCCCAACTCTCATACCACCACTACCTGAACATGAAATAAAAACAGGATTAACATTTTGAATCAGTGTACGATTGTATGAAGTAGTTTAGTGTGACCGAGGCTACCACTGTCGTGTTGACCTACCATGCTCATCATCACTGGAACAGCCCGAACTTCCTTCTTCCCATGAATTGTTGCTATTTCCATTTGTAGAAAAACTTTTGTTTGGATTATTCACTGCATTCCTACCCCTTCTTTTCCCAGACATTTCTGAACCACTCTTTTCCATCATTGCAGGCATTTTTTAAATGGAGAAAGCGCAACAAAACTATTTGAATTTCGGCTAGCTACTGTCTGGCTATCGTCAGCAGCACCTTGCTAGCTAGCGAACAAAGTAACGTTCGCGAGTTGGCTAGCTAAACTGCTGGCTAGCTGGACGAAACTATGATGACCAACTGATTAAATTGGTCAACTAACCAGCTAAAGACTGCTTTATTATTAAATTATTTCAGATAGCTAGCTTGCTCCAAAAAGCTGTTGTGTGGTTCTCTTGAATATTAACCAGCCACCCAGAAAGCTAGCTAACAAGAAATACCCAAGTTAGCGAGGGGTGCTTCACTGCTAGCTTGCTACTACTTGGATAAAAGTTGCGGTTGCAACTAGCAAGCTTGATTTTTGAAATACATTAGCATAGCTACGTGGCTTTAACACCAGCATTTGTCGACTATATTCTACAGACTTTGACTAGTTAGCTGGCTACTTTTGTCCATTATAGTCGTTACTAAGAGGTGTCGAGAATCTTGCCAGGTTGGTCGGTTGCTCGTTCACACTCCACGGGGTCTTGATAGAGTGCACGACTGCATCAAATGGAACTCCGAATTTTTCAAGCCTTGCCCTGAAGAGAGACCCCTCAAACTAATGATGAGGACCAATTCTCTTCTTACCTGGAAACTAGAGGCTACAATTAATTAAGTAATTATTTAATTGGGAAGGTACGCAACTAAACAAAATTAGTTCTGCAAATACAGCCAATGTATGGAATTAATAATAATCCAAGGCTATTTAAAATAATCTCACTGAAAACAGTGAATAAATTAATCAAATCATATGAATTTCAGTCCTTTCATTTTATTTTAAAGGACTGCATTTATTTTCGTTTTTGTTTATATGCCAGAGACCAAATTATGCTTAAACCTATATTAGCTCATTAACCTCAATCTGTCATGAGCCCCTGGTCCCCATCCTCAGAAGCCCTATAAAGGAGCAATGTTTTGCATTCACATTGTCACAATCAAGCTACTTCTGGTCTCCTTGAAAAGGGTACTCTAAAATAGTATGTGCATGTATTCATAGCAATGTGGCAATGCAGTTGCAAACTATGCCCTCCAAAAATATCTCGCCAGGGAAGTCAAACAATATTTGGGGAGCTCAATAGCCTACTTGAGCTAGACTCATATCTTGCTAAATGGGGGTCCTCCCATAGGTATAGGAAATACTTTCTATAGGCAAATCTTTTACCTGATATTCATTTATCTCTTCTTTTTTTTACTTCACTGGCCAAGTACTTCTGGAAGGCACTGTATCTGTGCAGATACATGAATAAGATACAAAATGTGTTTTGTTTTATTTCCTCTGCTCTTATGCCTTTTCCATTGCTATTCCTACACAGATGTGGTGATAACAGATTGTGATGTATTTCATTCTCCACTTAACATTAATTTAATCAAAAACTAAACCATCATGCTTCTTCTGAACTGTAACGTGGCCTATGTTGTACAGTATAGCCCAGCCCTATCTAGCTGCAGCAGTCATGCTCACATCTATACAGTAAATCTAAATATTATCTTTAGTGATCTTCAATTTCTCATTACATAGGCTACACAGATTACCCATGCCATAATGACATGTTAGTAGGGTTGGGGTTTATGACTACGGAACATCACTGTGCCTGTTTGCATCGTCACTGGGATATAGTCACTGGGAAATTAAGATTGCCATTACTCAAAACCATGCTCAAGTAGAATATGGAGAACAGTAGAAGCCCATACAACTCCACACCAGTATGGGCGAAAGGTCGCCTACTGGCTACAGCATTGGGCCAGTAACAGAAAGGATACTATAATAACATATGTTTTATTTTCCTACACATTTTAATTAGCCGATTCAGAACCAATTTTACACTGATTTCCCACTTCTTAACCCATTTTAAATTGCATTTACACTTCTGCATGACTCAAAATAAATACTGTCAACAGGTCAGATTTGATCATACCATGATATGTGTGGACATATTGTAAGCTGTATGTTTTCAAATTAATTTAAATGGGTGATGAGGGTGAAGATGAGTATATGCTACTTTGTCAATTCAAGGTTATTTATGACATGTAATTACACGTATTCACCAGGCAGATGGCGTGGTGGACTATCGAAAATACGCCTATAATTGTCTGTCCTAAACTGAAATTACTAAAACTAATACGTTATATAACACATACATTTGACTTTTGCACGAACCTACAAGCTGTTACACAATTTGAGGTGAATTTGAATGTCAAAGTTTAAAAAACACTTTCAAATACCTATATTTTTGCCTGTCGAGACCTGTAGTCCATGTTATTGATGTGGTATATATTGTTTAATAGGTCTACAGTCGATAGGTGTAACCTAATCCTGACGACACAACAAGATATAAACAAGATGTAAATTCCTTGAAATTATGAAACCCGAGGTGGCGCTTGCACCAGACGCTCAATTACATAATGCACTGCTGAACCACAACCGGGCGGTTCTGTATACACTGGGGACATTCGATAGGGGGGCGATAGCGCGTTGCCCAAACAAATCGCTCACATGTCGCACTAAACACATACTTTAAAGTTAACGGCACTTGGAATTTAGGACGTCACATTTAATCTCACCTTGGAGTCGTCATCAAACAGCCAATGGGGATATTTGTTGACGCAGTGAGCGACCAACGAGGGCAGTCGTGAAGGAGTTCCACTATTGCCTATTGCCACCAGCAAGGGTATATAAACTGCCGATGGAGTCTGAAGTAGGTTTGAAGCAAGTCAATAACAGCCGAAACATACTGAACACAGACTCCAAGAGCAGCGAGACAGAAGAGCCGTTACGTTTGCTATAGGCTTTCATTTTTATTTGAAAAACTTTTTGCCGTGTGTTATGCAAGTTCCCTAAATTCAGCTATTGATTATTTTATATATTTATAACTGTTTTCTTCTAAATCACATCTGACATCCTGTGTTGATGTTAACAGAGCTGGCATAGAGGTGCTAGGCTATACCTTGCAAAAAAAGGTATATTCAGAAATTAAAGGAATCTGCCGAACACAGTAGAAATGCCTTACGATCTAGGTGTGTTTGACAGCCGGGCCGATTATAAATCAGAGAAACAGTGCCAAAGAACCTCCTTTGCCTTCTACCAAGCAGTGCGGGACCTGTTACCAGTATGGGTGCTCGAGGACATGCGGACTATGGAAGTGTTTCATTGGGAAGAAGAAGGGCGAGCATGCTCTTTTACTCCACCCGAGGCTTTTCTGTATGCACTTGTTCACGACCATCAACAATACGCCAAATTCCTCCTCAACAGATACTCTATTGGTGCATTGGAGATGCCCAGTGAAAGCTTCTGCTGCTGCCAAGCATCAGCAACACCGCATCTCACAGTAGCAGTTCGCTATAATCGTATTACTATCCTGAAAATGATCATGGACTCCCTAAAAGACTTCTCTGATAGTGAGCGCCAGAGCTACTTGAACACCCGTGGATGTTTTCACATGCAAGGAGGCAAAGACGCATTGCATCTGGCGTGCGAACTGGTGCGCCCTGAGTGTTTGATTATGTTACTAGGACACGGTGCATGTCCTTATGTCACAGACCGAGATGGGAACACCCCCTTGGACTGCCTCCTAAATCAGATACGTCAGGGCGTGCCTGACATGCGTAGCAAGCACGTCTGCCTTGGTTACCTCATTCTCTTCATGCCAAAATTCAATTTTCAAATGAAGGGACAGTTGCAGAAGAATCCAGGGCTGTGGCAGAGTCTTATTGGAGAGCAGGCGTTCCAGTGGCTCTTAGAACTATCTCCTCCCTCTCTCTTTGTTCAGGCTATGCATACGATGACCCAGTCTAAACCTGTTAAACAGTTGGATTCTCTGCCAGACTTTCTGAAACCACTGGACTTCAGGCTACACCAGTATACCAGATGAAACTACTCGACAGGTTTATTTTTGGCTATGGTGTGAACGATTTAATAGTGTGAATAAAATGCAGTTTGCAGCTTTGTAAATAGGAACAACAACTCAAAGGGTTATTTCATTTTGATGTTTAAAAACAATGCACTATAGAATACACGTCTGGACTTGAATAATGTTGCAATGTAAATATGAGTTGTGTACACGAGAGAACCTGTCGCAGTTTTCTTTCAACCAGAATATACTTGGCCATTATCTGGCGGTTGTGGAGTGAAGCAGGGCAGAGAACGTTATTACTATAGTAACTACACAGGCAACTGAGAAGTGTTGTGTTACAGACCTACAGAAACAATAGACTAGGTCCAAAACTATGAACGTTTCACAGCATGGTATCATCACCCATAACATGGCACAATGGTTTGAATGTGCGTTTTGCACACATTCATGGTTGTTTTCTCTGCTGATGATTGCATGGCTCATGGTCAGAAGGAAAACATTCTCAGCTCCAGTCCTGTCCTAGGCCCCCACAATTTTGTTCCAGATCAGCACTGTGTTAGTGATGGGCTAGAGTAAAAATGTGCAGTTCTATGGAGTTGAGAAACACTGCTATATCTATGGTGGTCATACAGCACCATCAGCCAGAGTCTCTGTAAACACCTTTATTAAGGAAGTTCATTCATACTGAGGAGGCATGGATTCATACAACAGGATTCAGTGGACTTGCAGTGCTGTGTATCCCATATAGACACACACAGAGGGGATACTTCAACTCGATCTTTGGGTTTTTCTGTCTAGTGTAAAACATCTGTCATTAAATCTGATTTTACATCTCAAATGGCACCCTATTCATCTATATTGTGCACTACTTCTGGCCCGGACTTTGTCAATCTGAATTGAACTGGCAAACTCCTAAGGATTAAATAGCACTAGAGTACAGTATTCAGAAGCAACAATATGATACCATTAAATGCATGATTCCCTTAATTATTCAGTAGCTGTATTAAAACAGAATAAATGATTTGGTTTGTTTCCCATTCTGGTAGTTATACAAAATACACGTGTTATAAATCTCCCAGAACAAACTCCTGCAAATATCCCTTCCTTTGTGAGCACAGTATTCCACAGTAAAAAGGAAGCATCAATCGATATGTGCACAGTAAGCACCTACACTTATGTGGTACCCTTGCACTGTGACTAACATGATACATTTCTCCATTCAAGTACTTACAGTCACGTTACATCTGTGTTATTATAAACAGTAAAAAAAAAAAAAATGGATCTCCTTCATACTACCATCGTAGTTTCCTTTAAAACAACATGGAAACATAATTCAAAGACCATGGCCCTATATAACTCCTGTGATAGTGGTTCAACTGGACTAGAGGTATGACAGATCTAAATATTTAATTGAAGATACGCTATTGGAAGGCTCTAAGTGTGTTGTACAGTATTCATCGGAATAAATCGATATGTAAAAAAACAATACAAGAGCTACAGTAAGTTCCTTTGGGAGAGGATGTTTTCTAAGAAAACAACAGACTGTCTTAGGGTATAAAGTCTAGACTAATGCTGTGTACGGTCTCAGGGTAGCAAGTCTTGACTAGTGCTGTGTACTGGGAGTGCAGTTACCTTCCCACTTCAATTAAAGTGCAAATTAACTAAAATGAAGAAAAATATTGCCTTCCTAAAATGTTACCAATAATTACATTTTTTAAACTAATATAACAATTCATTCCTTAAATTAAATTCAGTAGGGATTGGTTGAGTTAGGTTAAAAGTAAACACTGGTTGTACACAGCATGAGGTGGTCTGGGAGACACCCCGTTCCCTTGGTAACACCAATTATCCCATCCTGTCTGTCTACAGAGCCATTGTGTAATCCGTACTGATTCATAAGCACCTAGCAGTTCCCTTAGAATCTATTATGTACATAGGATGATAACATTAAAAAGACATACAGTAGGTAAAGTGCCCACCAATAAATGCAATGCAGCCCATTTCAGTAGTGAAAGTGAATATTAATAAAGAGTGGTTGTTTCAGTTGGGGAGAAATGTGAGAAATAGTACCCTATTCCCTTCATAGTCTACGACTTGACCAGAGCCCTATGCACTATGGTCCCTAGTCAAATGTAGTGCACTATATCGGGAATATAACACAATTTCAGTCTTCTTTAGATGACCTCCCACTCCTCCTCCAGGTCCTCTCCTCTCAGGGAGCCTGTGTTGACATGGGAATTGATGGTGTTGTGCACCAGGGTCTCGGTGAGCCGGTGCCTCAGACCTCCAGACACACTCACAGCCCACAGCTCGTCCATGGGTGTCACTGTGGGACAATCAGCATGTTGGAGGTGATCAGTTTGAGCAAGGCGGAGCAGAGGAACACAATTTTCTAATGTTGATCCCCTAACAAGGAGTTATTTGGGATGACTTGTAGATCAGTATTGTGACTGCAATGTAGTAGATCTCAAATGTGCACAATGGAAGAGCAAGTCTCTCTCTCTCTCATCACTCACCTCTCTCTCGTTCCCTCATCACTCACCTCTCTCTCCCTCCCTCATCACTCACCTCTCTCTCCCTCCCTCATCACTCACCTCTCTCTCCCTCCCTCATCACTCACCTCTCTCTCCCTCCCTCATCACTCACCTGTCAGCCAGTTGAGCAGGCCTGGTATCTTCTTCCAGTAGTCCCCTGCTGGGTTCTTGTCAGTGATACCATAGCGCCTCGCCACCTCCCCGTTGGGGCAGCGCACCCAAACAGTCTTCACACTCAGCACCAGCTGACTGGCCTGCAAGCCTGGGAATAATTTTGATAAATGAAAGGGAAAATTATGATCTAGTCTTTGGACACAGGTTTTATGAATGGGTGTCTGATCTTCCACTTATGAATATGTAGATTACATAGTCTTTGGAGTCGGACAAAGGTGTTATTAATTATCATTGGATGTCTGACTAGTTGGTCAATCTTCAGGTCATTCACCTGGAATGTGTTCCCAGTCTGTGCCAATAGGCATCTCGTCTGTGATTCCAGTGCGGACATGTACATTCCCTCTGTTGTCCATGGCCCACAGCATGCTGTCGTTGGGACTGGTGTGGATACTGATAAAATGCACTCCTAGTGGCTGATGGAGCAGAAAACCATGACGGTGTCAACAACACAGCACAACAGGAGATATCATGGGCTGAACTATAAACTCAGTGTGAGGGTCAAATATTTTTGTCTGGTATGTCTCCAGAATTACTTTATCATCAATATCTATAGTAAAATGCTAAGACAATTTTCTTTAACAGTCTGAAGATATGAGGATTGACTTAAACATAAAATACATAAGCAACCATCACTGTATTAATCAAATGCAGGCAGATGTACAATGTAGGCAATCATATTGGTCTTTCTATAAATAAAAGGGGCCAATTTGTGACATCAGGGTCAACACTTCAAAATGGTTTGATATACATTTAAATATGATTTTCTTGCAGCTTCACATGTCATGCCTAGTAGCCAGGTCTGTTTTTGCTTTAGTGAACTTCTCTATCATTTATAGCCATGCTTAACCTTCCATTAGAATGAAAAAGATCAACAGCATCTCTATTTTCTAATAGTCGATGTAATAATATAATACAGTGGGTCCTGTAAACAACAATTGACAATAATAATAACCAATAATTAAATCATTATAATTAGTAAACTCTTCAAGAAGTGTGAAAACTAGACATCGCATTCTTGCTTCCTCTATCCTTATCCCCTCCACTTCTTGTCTCTCCTTGAAAGTGCATTGAAGCCTAAGAGAAAGAACCTTCCTTCCTCTACCCCAATGTGCTTTGAGAGGAAGGTGAGGAACGGAGGACACATCCCTGACCCATCACTCTCTAACATGAGTGGCACAGCGGTCTAATGCACTGCATCTCAGAGCTAGAGGCATCACTACAGACCCTGGTTCGATTCCAGGCTGTATCACAACCGGCCGTGATTGGGAATCCCATGGGTCGGTGCACAATTGGCCCAGCATCATCCGGGTTTGGCCCGAGTAGGTCGTCATTGTAAATAACAATTTATTCTTAATTGACTTGCCCAGTTAAATAAAGGTTAAATAAAAACAAAATAAAAAAAAATGCTACATCACTCACCTCTCACACTCTCTCAAGTATTTGACAGTTATTACATTTTCTTGACAGTGCCAGACTGACTGAGCTACCATAACACCCATGGCCTGTCCAGAAACAACCCATAGCCCCTACTGCCCAGAGTCTAGACACTTGTGGAGATCTGAGAGGGATTGATGGGTGGTGACATAGTGAGAGCTCCACCTTACCCTTCGATAGGCTTGGTGGAATTGTGATGGTATAGCTTACAACTGTCCAATTCTCTGGGGCTAGGGGTTGTTTCTGGACAGAACCCCACACACCCCTCTGCATGTATGGTGGATCTACAGCACCACTCCTGAGGCATTGGTTGGATGTTTAATTCCATTGTTATGCATACAGATTTGCACAGGTGTAAGCTGGACACACGCACAGCACCCTACCAGGCTGATCAGACAGGTCTGGGTAGCTGGACACACCCACAGCACCCTACCAAGCTGATCAGACAGGTCTGGGTAGCTGGAGACCAGCTTTAAGCAGTGATAGGATATATTTACACCCTTGCTTCATTCCAGCTAGTTAGATGTGCAAACAAAGACTAACTATAGCAAAGGGCATATCTCTAGTCTAGCAACAGATACTATTGTTTTGGCCCCATAGCATCATTTAATAAGATAATCAATGGTTAGCTAGGATATATCAGTACGCTAACCATTTACAGTAACATCAGTTCATTAATAAGTCAATAGACACTAAATCGTATGCAGGAACGGAGAAATCTTACTTTATCTTGCCATTGTGGCACGGTATGAATGAATTGATTCACAGAAGGTAGAAGGGTGACCTACTTTGAAAGGACATAAAGTGTTGGCTGTGCACTTGACCAGGCATTCTACATTAAACTCCAACCAGATTTGAACATCAAAATAGCAAGTTGTTTTTGAGGTTTATAAACAAAAAATATACATTTTATTTTGATTTCCATTCAAAAACTAATAAACAGCCTTTTTCACATTCCCGATTGCTCCATTTAACTATCGAAAACAAGAGATCAAAATGTACATGTACCATAATCTTAACTCAGGTATCTTGATTTAATGTTGTCCAAGGCTTATTATATTGCTAATTATATTGACCACCATAACAAGACACAAAAATGTTCTGTCAATCCTTGAAATAAACATTAATTCCTGCACCTTGGCAGTTGTTAAATCACATGCAGTATCACACAAGCTCTTTACCACTTGACTGTCAATCAGAAAATCCTTTCCTGAATCAGCTGATGTTGCATGATAATGTCCCCATGTAACTAAACAGCTAGATAGCAAACGTGCATCAAATAACTATTATGTAATTACTGAAGAACCCTGTTAATGACAGTATCGATTTTTGCTTTATTAATCATATTAAAGTTACTCTTTCTGTTTGAAGCATTGGATTTTGCAATCACATACATCAGTTTGGATATGTGTGCCCATAAACTGTTTTCACACCATAACATAGAGATACGAAATTATACCAAGTTATAGTACACTTCCGAGATCTCCATACAAACAAAAAGACAGCAATATCCAGGAACTTCACAGGATCAGGGTCAAAGTGTAATTCGATTGTTAAGAGCTTACTATATAACAAAAAAATATCATAAATGTAAGGAAAGAAAGGTAGTGTTTTATGTCACATGTTTTTTGCCATATCTGTGAAGACTAAGCATGAGAAAGGGTTTAAACATGAGAAAGGGTTTAAACATGTTTTAATTCATTTTATGAATTATATTGAATGTATGCATGTTCCTCCTTTATATCTTAATGCATTCACATACATTTGATTTATTTATTAATGACTTTGTAAAAGCTCCAAACAGTTGTCCAATCAAATAAATGCTCACTGGTGCCCTAGTTCATAGAAAGACCCATATAAACTATGCACTGTGGTTAGACTGGCTTTACCTGCTCTGGTGGTTCGATACAGATCCAGGCAGGAAGCATCATGCTGGGGTTGAGGGGTTGCGTACCGACGCGGAAATAGACCATGCCATTGCCATCACACGCCCACACGTTCTGACTGCCACACGATACGCTGACCAGCCTTACCTGATCTGCAAGACAAAGCAAACCAAAGTCAGTTCTTCAATGTCATGAAGAAAGACTTCCAAGAAGCTGAAGGCGGCACTACTGTGCAGAAACATTGGTTCAGACATCTAATAATAGCAGAGATATTTTACATAATGTTGTAACCGGCTTTGATAATAGGTTAATTTTAACTGGGAGTAATATAGAGTGTATGTACAAGTCTCTATTACTATTGTTTAGTAAGCGCTGCCATTGCAGGCCTTGAAATGTATGTGACAAATGTATAGGTCAAGACCTGTCACTGGAACATTCTTAGAGCACAGCCAAGCAGAATAACTCCAGGAACTCGTTCCTTGGTCTATTTTACCTCTGTAAATAAACTCACAAACAGGGTTTCTCTCTTACCAATAATTTTCAATAGCTCACATTTGCATAAAACAGCCAGTGGAGAAGCGTGATATGATTTACCTTTCCCAAACTTAATAGGGCATGTGATGTTGCAAAGAGAATATGAACATAGGCAGGCAACACAGAGAGGAGGTCAACATGTCTGAATGTCCTCACAGACACCTCTGGGGAAGGAAGTTGATTAATTTAACTGGTTTATTAAATTGTCATACTAACCTTGATGCTCCTCTATGATATACAATCATATTGATGACATCTGTTGTGCAGTCCTTTTAATCTAAACACATCGCTTAGAACAGGAGGCATGTTGACGATGCAAACACTTGAAAGAGTTATCTGAAATGGGAGTGATGTGGACGTCAAGGAACTTGAAGCTCTCAATCTGCTCCACTACAGCCCTTGTCGATGAGAATGGGGGCGTGCTCGGTCGTCCTTTTCCTGGAGTCCACATGCATCTCCTTTGTCTTGATCACATTGAGGGAGAGGTTGTTGCCCTGGCACCACACGGTCAGGTCTCTGACATCCTACCTATAGGCCGTCTCATCATTATCAGTGATCAGACCTACCACTGTTGTGTCATCGACAAACGTAATGGTGGTGTTGGAGTCGTGCCTGGCCGTGCAGCCATGAGTGAACAGGGAGTACAGGAGGGGACTTAGCACGCACCCCTGGGGGCCCCCCGTGTTGAGGATCAGTGTGGCGGATGTGTTGTTACCTACCCTTACCACCAGGAAGTCTAGGATCTATTTGTAGAGGGAGGTGTTTAGTCCCAGGGTCCTTAGCTCATCAATAAGCTGAAGGTACTATGGTGTTGAACGCTGAGCTGTAGTCAATGAATAGCATTCTCACGTAGGTGTTCTTTATGTCCAGGTGGGAAAGGGCAGTGTGGAGTGCAATAGGGATTGCATCAGCTGTAGATCTGTTGGTGCGGTATACAAATTGGAGTGGGTCTAGGGTTTCTGGGATAATGGTGTTGATGTGAGCCATGACCAGCCTTTCAAAGCATTTCATGGCTAAAGACGTGAGTGCTACAGGTTATTTCATAGTTTTGCCTTCACTATTTGTCTTCACTATTATTCTAAACTGTAGAAAATAGTAAAAATAAAAACCATTGAATGAGTAGGTGTCCAAACTTTTGACTGGTACTGTGTGTGTGTATATACAGTTTACATACAGTTAGGTTGGAGTCATTAAAACTTGTTTTTCAACCACTCCACAAATGTCTTGTTCACAAACTATAGTTTTGGCAAGTCGGTTTGGACATCTACTTTGTGCATGACACAAGTCATTTTTCCACGAATTGTTTACAGACAGATTATTTACACACTTATAATTCACTGTATCACAATTCCAGTGGGTCAGAAGTTGACTGTGCCTTAAACAGCTTGGAAACTCCATGAAATTATGTCATGGCTTTAGAAGGTAATTTACACTATTTGAGTCAATTGGAGGTGTACCTATGGATGTATTTCAAGGCCTACCTTCAAACCCAGTGCCTCTTTGCTTGACATCATGGGAAAATTAAATTAAAATCAGCCAAGACCTCAGAAAACACATTGTAGTCTGGTTCATCCTTGGGAGCCATTTCCAAAAGCCTGAAGGTACCACGTTCACCTGTACAAACAATAGTACACAAGTACAAACACTAAGGGACCACGCAGCCGTCATACCGCTCAGGAAGGAGATGCATTCTGTCTCCTAGAGATGAACCTACTTTGGTGCGAAATGTGCAAATCAATCCCAGAACAACAGCAAAGGACCGTGTGAAGATGCTGGAGGAAACAGGTACAAAAGTATCTATATGCACAGTAAAACAAGTCCTATATTGACAAAACCTGAAAGGCCGCTCAGAAAGGAAGAAGCCACTGCTCCAAAACTGCCATAAAAAAGCCAGACTACGGTTTGCAACTGCACATGGGGACAAAGATCGTACTTTTGGATAAATGTCCTCTGGTCTGATGAAACAAAAATAGAACTGTTTGGCCATAATGACCATAATGTTTGGAGGAAAAAGCGGGACGCTTGCAAGCCGAAGAACCCCATCCCAACCGTGAAGCACAGGGGTGGAAGCATGATGTTGTGGGGGTGCTTTGCTGCAGGAGGGACTGGTGCACTTCACAATATAGATGGCGTCATGAGCAACGAAAATTATGTGGATATATTGAAGCAACATTAGTCTGGAAGTTAAAGCTTGGACGCAAACGGGTCTTCCAAATGGACAATAACCCCAAACATACTTCCAAAGTTGTGGCAAAATGGCTTAAGGACAACAAAGTCAAGGTATTGGAGTGGCCATCACAAAGCTCTGTCCTCAATCTTATAGAAAATTTGAGGGCAGAACTGAAAAAGCATGTGCGAGCAAGGAGACGCACAAACCTGACTCAGTTACATCAGCTCTGTCAGGGGGAATGGGCCAAAATTCACACAACTTATTGTGGGAAGCTTGTGGAAGGCTACCTGAAATGTTTGACCCAAGTTTAAATTGTTTAAGGCAATGCTACCAAATACTAATTGAGTGTATGTGAACTTCTGACCCACTGGGAATGTGATGAAAGAAATAAGCTGAAATAAATCATTCTCTCTCATATTATTCTAACATTTCACATTCTTAAAATAAAGTGGTTATCCTAACTGACCTAAGACAGGGATTTTTTACTAGGATTAAATGTCAGGAATTGTGAAAAACTGAGTTTAAATGTATTTGTAATTTGGTTAAGGTGTATGTAAACTTCCGACTTCAACTGTGTATATGTGATGGGATGTATAGACATTATGGACAGTATGGTTGTTAGAATATGTAGCATATCGGTAGAATAGGTAGGATAGAATAGTATATGTATAGCAATAGTTTAATAGGATGGCCTTGACTAGAATACAGTATGTAAACAATATTAAAGTGACCAGTGTTCCATTATTAAAGTGACCAGTACATAGGGCAACAGCCTCTAAGGTGCGGGGTTGAGTAACCGGGTAACAGCCAGCAAGTAACTAAGTTCAGGGAAGGGTCCTGGGTGAAGGCCAAGCGGTTTTAACCAAGGCAAATAAGCCAAATTATTTCAACTGAACATAAAATGGCTTCATCCCTTATCCCTTAAAAACATTGTATTTTCATCTTCAGATAAGGTTGCGGACTCAAATTAAGTGAATTAATTTGTGAAGTAGGCTATGGAGACAGAGGCATCAACGTTGCTTGTCTTTAGTTATTTTGTGGAATGGTTAATGGACAACCCTTCCAGAGGTGAGTCATTGCTCTTTCCATGTATCACATTATCACTATTTGATTAAGCTATTTGACATTCTGTAACAAAGGTCTATGTGGGGAGAGACTGGGGCAGGGGGCAACTTCTAAACTGTAGATAGGTAGCTGTCATATCTGCTGGGACTTCTTTAACCATCATAACCCGTGCTAATTTCATACTTAACCAGCCTGTCAGAAGATCGGGATTTCCACCTTTCCAAATACAGATAACCCAGGAAGACCTATATGTAAATTCATTGATAACCTATAGAAATACTCCTGGAACTTCTGGGCAGAATACATTCTAAGAAAAGGTTAGTTCTAAACGTTCCCTGAGTCAAGACTATAGACACATGGTCTTCAGCCTTGTCTCAGGGCACGGCCTAAACATGTCTTTGTAACTTTCTGAATAGTGTATATGGTGTTGCAGCTTCTATGCTTGGCTGCTCAGAGTGGTCTTCAAAGCTCAGGTCAAGGACTAATGTTTTCTAGACATTCATAACCTTGGACATCATCCTTTCAACTCCGACCTCTATAAAATGGAAATCAACCTTTTATAATAAAAATAATAAAAAATGTTCTACACCCAATGAACATCTTACGTAAAAGAAGCTACACTTGCAAATGTCATTATGGCATCATTTTCTAAACTACCCTTCATGAACTTTAATGAACTGTGAAAGGTGTCAAAAACACTATGTCCCTGTGCAGCGTTCTATTATGGAGACTTAGATCATGTGGTCAATGACACTAACAGAACAGGGCTAAAAGTGAGTGCACTCTCAGCTCCTTTCCCACTCATGTTACATCGTGATGTACAGAGCCCAATAGGACCTGGCTACAGCTGTCTGCTGTCGTCACATGGCTGTCTATTTGCACCCGTCACTTTCCAGCAGCAGAGCATATACAACCTGAACCTCTTCAACAAATACTGAAGCTTCTACCAAGACCCTGGTGGATCTAGCCATGGGTAGAAACCTATGTGCTATTAGATCATTTCAAATCCATGGAAAGTAAGCTAACACTGAACTCTAAGAATGGAGGGTTGGGCAAAATAAAGTAAATCATTCCAGACTGTGCAAATTTTGTGCTAATTTGTGACCTTGTAGTTGCCTTCTCTTAAATAAATACATAATAATAGATAATTCATTAGTCTATAAACATTGATACAGCATAACTAATAAAACTGCACCCTTTTGATTTGTAAAGTTCAAATATAGTATCGTCTTGCACATCACAATATCTCAACCATATATCGTCAATGTCAAATATCACTGATACTCAATATTATCAAGCCTAGTAGGGACTGAGTTGTTAAAGATTAGGCCGTCTGCCAAATGAGAGTAACACATCGGTCCAATATCTGTTTAGGATCATGTGTTCTCTGCAGACATGTCAGCTTATTGCTTGAGATGTGGTGCAAACAAACTAAAGGCCATATAAACAACACTTCAACCTAAAAGCAGATTAGGTATTTTTCTTTGGTGAGCTTATCTGACATTCCTTCAGCATGGAGTATTGACAGGTCAGTCTCAGTGATTATACCCTTGACTTGATCATTTCCATACCAAGCATGAACTTTAACACCTTGCTCAAGGAGGACCTTAATACAAAACAAGTCTTATGTAAGTACCAGCTGCCAATACCAAGAAAATAAACACCTCCAACGTAAAAGTGAGGAAGCGAGTGATATCTGACACCCGCCTGTAGAACCTGTGTCCGCGGCCAATCAAGAGGAGGACAAAACGGGTCTTCATACACTGTTGTAAGACAGTCTTTCTACCTACCTGGCTCTTACCTTTAAAGTCCAGATCCTCTGCTTCAGGTGTGCTAGTTTATTTCTCTCCCTGCATTGCCAAAGGATGTGACTAGGACTAAAAAGACAACCGCATATAGACCCCGTTCTGTGTTTACAAACATTGTCGCAAGAGGGCGATGTGCACAAGTTGGTGGCAGAACAAGGGGAAGATCTCACAGAAGGCCAGCAAAAAAGCCTCTCTTTACATATTGCTTACGGGTACATTTCACACTACATTTGGATTATAATTGGATTTTAAGCCTTGTATGAATGTCCTGCTTAATATAATGTTTGTTTGTTGAATGTGCGCAGATGGCAATGGCTTTCTTACTGCCGCCAAGAGTGGCGCGAATCTGTGTGTGACGTCAGTATGTCGTGTACTGGAAAAGGGTCTATAGAGACGTGAATTAGGTCAGAGTCAGACGGTCGGCAGCTAGGAGGCGTCAGAATCGTAGCCGACCGGGGGACACAACCTGAGCTGGTGGGGACACTAAGATGGCCGTGTGAAAGTATGCAGCTACATGCAACTGACACCAAAAGACAGGCTGACATTTGACAGACTAGACATACAACATGTGCTAGATACAACATGTGCTAGATAAGCATGTGAGACTAGGAACAGATGTCCTAGCCTGATCAGTTATGTAATGGCTATAAAAAAAATTATGCCCATTGCCAATATATACACAACTAAAAGTTCCTTTAATATCTGCAGACCAAATTAATGAGTTACTAGAGTATAATGAAATGTGGCAAACATTTTGTTTTCCCACAAAACAGAGGAAACACCACAGAACTACTGCAATCAACCTCCCTGTGAGGGAACACAATCACCAATGCGCCAAACAAAATGATTTCTGCATTGAGCATCTAGCAGAGCCATCTAGTCTACACTTAGCTACCCTAGCTTGTCATCTGTCCAGTGTTATTTCTAAATGTGAAGAGGGTGGCCTTACCGAGCTGGCTGAGGTCCAGTAGGTTCCAGTGCATGCCGGTGGGGCAGCTAGTGGAGAGGGTGCGGATGTGGACGCGGCCATGTTGGTCCAATCCCCACAGGGCATCGCGGCAGGCAGAGAGCTGGACCATCTCTGTGTCCTGGGGCAGTTGGACTGTGGTGGGGTGCATCTGACCATCCTGGTCCCAAACACAGAACAGATCTTTCCTGCTCTGGCCCAGCCACAGGAAGCTCCCTGCAGAGACAGTCAGTCACATATTGGTGATGTACAACACAGACACAGATAACAGCGACAGATGTCACTACTCAGAGAGACACAGATAACGGCGACAGATGTCACTACACAACAGGGGACAGTATGGAATGTAAATGTGGTCTTCCTTATTTCTGGTAATATACAGTGGGGAGAACAAGTATTTGATTCACTGCCGATTTTGCAGGTTTTCCTACTTAGGTAGGTCTGTAATTTTTATCATAGGTACACTTCAACTGTGAGAGACGGAATCTAAAACAAAAATCCAGAAAAATCACATTGTATGATTTTTAAGTAATTAATTTGCATTTTATTGCATGACACAAGTATTTCATACATCAGAAAAGCAGAACTTAATATTTGGTATTGAAACCTTTGTTTGCAATTACAGAGATCATACATTTCCTGTAGTTCTTGACCAGGTTTGCACACACTGCAGCAGGGATTTTGGCCCACTCCTCCATACAGACCTTCTCCAGATCCTTCAGGATTCGGGGCTGTCGCTGGGCAATACGGACTTTCAGCTCCCTCCAAAGATTTTCTATTGGGTTCAGGTCTGGAGACTGGCTAGGCCACTCCAGGACCTTGAGATGCTTCTTACAGAGCCACTCCTTAGTTGCCCTGGCTGTGTGTTTCGGGTCATTGTCATGCTGGAAGACCCAGCCACGACCCATCTTCAATTTTCTTACTGAGGGAAGGAGGTTGTTGGCCAAGATCTCAGAATACATGGCCCCATCCATCCTCCCCTCAATACGGTGCAGTCGTCCTGTCCCCTTTGCAGAAAAGCATCCCCAAAGAATGATGTCTCCACCTCCATGCTTCACGGTTGGGATGGTGTTCTTGGGGTTGTACTCATCATTCTTCTTTCTCCAAACACGGCAAGTGGATTTTAAACCAAAAAGCTCTATTTTTGTCTCATCAGACCTTCTCCCATTCCTCGTCTAGATCATCCAGATGGTCATTGGCAAACTTCTGACGGGCCTGGAAATGCGCTGGCTTGAGCAGGGGGACCTTGCATGCACTACAAGATTTTAATCCATGACGCCGTAGTGTGTTACTAATGGTTTTCTTTGAGACTGTGCTCCCAGCTCTCTTCAGGTCATTGACCAGGTCCTGCCATGTAGTTCTGGGCTGATCCCTCACCTTCCTCATGATCATTGATGCCCCCCGAGGTGAGATCTTGCATGGAGCCCCAGATCGAGGGTGATTGACCGTCATCTTGAACTTCTTCCATTTTCTAATAATTGCACCAACAGTTGTTGCCTTCTCACCAAGCTGCTTGCCTATTGTCCTGTAGCCCATCCCAGCCTTGTGCAGGTCTACAATTTTATCCCTGATGTCCTTACACAGCTCCCTGGTCTTGGCCATTGTGGAGAGGTTGGAGTCTGTTTGATTGAGTGTGTGGACAGCTGTCTTTTATACAGGTAACGAGTTCAAATAGGTGCAGTTAATACAGGTAATGAGTGGAGAACAGGAGGGCTTCTTAAAGAAAAACTAACAGGTCTGTGAGAGCCGGCATTCTAACTGGTTGGTAGGTGATCAAATACTTATGTCATGCAATAAAATGCAAATTAATTACTTAAAAATCATACAATGTGATTTTCTGGATTTTTGTTTTAGATTCAGTCTCTCGCAGTTGAAGTGTACCTATGATAAAAATTACAGACCTCTACATGCTTTGTAAGTAGGAAAACTTGCAAAATCGGCAAAAAAAATAATTCCTCTAGCTCCACAATGAAATAGGGTGCAGGCCAGGCAGCAGGCTGTTAGCCAGCCTGCCAGCATAGTGGACTCTGCCACTAGCACAGTCAGTGTAGTCAGCTCAGCTATCACCATTGAGACCGTGTCTGTGCCTCGACCTAGGTTGGGCAAAACTAAACATGGCGGTGTTCACCTTAGCAATCTCACTAGGATAAAGACCACCTCCATTCCTGTCATTATTGAAAGAGATCATGATACCTCACATCTCAAAATAGGGCTACTTAATGTTAGATCCCTTACTTCAAAGTCAATTATAGTCAATGAACTAATCACTGATCATAATCTTGATGTGATTGGCCTGACTGAAACATGGCTTAAGTGGGTTTTGTCCAACATGTCTCTGGACCCACTCACTGTCACAGTCATACGCTGGACCTAGTTTTGTCCCATGGGATAAATGTTGTGGATCTTAATGTTTTTCCTCATAATCCTGGACTATCGGACCACCATTTTATTACGTTTGCAATTGCAACAAATAATCTGCTCAGACCCCAACCAAGGAACATCAAACGTCGTGCTATAAATTCACAGACAACACAAAGATTCCTTGATGTCCTTCCAGATTCCCTCTGTCTACCCAATGACGCCAGAGGACAAAAATCAGTTAACCACCTAACTGAGGAACTCAATTTAACCTTGCGCAATACCCTAGATGCAGTTGCACCCCTAAAAATTAAAAACATTTCTCATAAGAAACTAGCTCCCTGGTACACAGAAAATACCCGAGCTCTGAAGCAAGCTTCCAGAAAATTGGAACGGAAATGGCGCCACACCAAACTGGAAGTCTTCCGACTAGCTTGGAAAGACAGTACCGTGCAGTACCGAAGAGCCCTTACTGCTGCTCGATCATCCTATTTTTCTAACTTAATTGAGGAAAATAAGAACAATCCGAAATTCCTTTTTGATACTGTCGCAAAACTAACTAAAAAGCAGCATTCCCCAAGAGAGGATGACTTTCACTTTAGCAGTGATAAATTCATGAAATTCTTTGAGGAAAAAATTATGATTATTAGAAAGCAAATTACAGACTCCTCTTTAAATCTGTGTATTCCTTCAAAGCTCAGTTGTCCTGAGTCTGCACAACTCTGCCAGGACCTAGGATCAAGAGAGACGCTCAAGTGTTTTAGTACTATATCTCTTGACACAATGATGAAAATAATCATGGCCTCGAAACCTTCAAGCTGCATACTGGACCCTATTCCAACTAAACTACTGAAAGAGCTGCTTCCTGTGCTTGGCCCTCCTATGTTGAACATAATAAACGGCTCTCTATCCAACAGATGTGTACCAAACTCACTAAAAGTGGCAGTAATAAAGCCTCTCTTGAAAAAGCTAAACCTTTACCCAGAAAATATAAAAACCTATCGGCCTATATCGAATCTTCCATTCCTCTCAAAATTTTTAGAAAAGGCTGTTGCGCAGCAACTCACTGCCTTTCTGAAGACAAACAATGTATACGAAATGCTTCAGTCTGGTTTTAGACCCCATCATAGCACTGAGACGGCACTTGTGAAGGTGGTAAATGACATTTTAATGGCATCGGACCGAGGCTCTGCATCTGTCCTCGTGCTCCTAGACCTTAGTGCTGCTTTTGATACCATCGATCACCACATTCTTTTGGAGAGATTGGAAACCCAAATTGGTCTACACGGACAAGTTCTGGCCTGGTTTAGATCTTATCTGTCGGAAAGATATCAGTTTGTCTCTGTGAATGGTTTGTCCTCTGACAAATCAACTGTAAATTTCGGTGTTCCTCAAGGCTCCGTTTTAGGACCACTATTGTTTTCACTATATATTTTACCTCTTGGGGATGTTATTCGAAAACATAATGTTAACTTTCACTGCTATGCGGATGACACACAGCTGTACATTTCAATGAAACATGGTGAAGCACCAAAATTGCCCTTGCTAGAAGCATGTGTTTCAGACAGAAGGAAGTGGATGGCTGCAAACTTTCTACTTTTAAACTCGGACAAAACAGAGATGCTTGTTCTAGGCCCCAAGAAACAAAGAGATCTTCTGTTGTATCTGACAATTCATCTTAATGGTTGTACAGTCGTCTCAAATAAAACTGTGAAGGACCTCGGCGTTACTCTGGACCCTGATCTCTCTTTTGAAAAACATATCAAGACCATTTCAAGGACAGCTTTTTTCCATCTGCGTAACATTGCAAAAATCAGAAACTTTCTGTCCAAAAATGATGCAGAAAAATTAATCCATGCTTTTGTCACTTCTAGGTTAGACTACTGCAATGCTCTACTTTCCGGCTACCCGGATAAAGCACTAAATAAACTTCAGTTAGTGCTAAATACGGCTGCTAGAATCCTGACTAGAACCAAAAAATTTGATCATATTACTCCAGTGCTAGCCTCCCTACACTGGCTTCCTGTCAAAGCAAGGGCTGATTTCAAGGTTTTACTGCTAACCTACAAAGCATTACATGGGCTTGTCCTACCTATCTCTCTGATTTGGTCCTGCCGTACATACCTACAAGACGCAGGCCTCCTAATTGTCCCTAGAATTTCTAAGCAAACAGCTGGAGGCAGGGCTTTCTCCTATAGAGCTCCATTTTTATGGAACGATCTGCCTACCCATGTCAGAGACACAAACTCGGTCTCAACCTTGAAGTCTTTACTGAAGACTCATCTCTTCAGTGGGTCATATGATTGAGTGTAGTCTGGCCCAGGAGTGGGAAGGTGAACGGAAAGGCTCTGGAGCAACGAACCGCCCTTGCTGTCTCTGCCTGGCCGGTTCCCCTCTTTCCACTGGGATTCTCTGCCTCTAACCCTATTACAGGGGCTGAGTCACTGGCTTACTGGGGCTCTCTCATGCCGTCCCTGGAAGGGGTGCGTCACCTGAGTGGGTTGATTCACTGATGTGGTCATCCAATCTGGGTTGGCGCCCCCCCCCTGGGTTGTGCCATGGCGGAGATCTTTGTGGGCTATACTCAGCTTTGTCTCAGGATGGTAAGTTGGTGGTTGAAGATATCCCTTTAGTGGTGTGGGGGCTGTGCTTTGGCAAAGTAGGTGGGGTTATATCCTTCCTGTTTGGCCCTGCCCGGGGGTGTCCTCGGATGGGGCCACAGTGTCTCCTGACCCCTCCTGTCTCAGCCTCCAGTATTTATGCTGCAGTAGTTTATGTGTCGGGGGCTGGGGTCAGTTTGTTATATCTGGAGTACTTCTCCTGTCCAATTTGGTGTCCTGTGTGAATCTAAGTGTGCGTTCTCTAATTCTCTCCTTCTCTCTCTCTTTCTCTCTCTCGGAGGACCTGGGCCCTAGGACCATGCCCCAGGACTACCTGACATGATGATTCCTTGCTGTCCCCAGTCCACCTGGCCGTGCTGCTGCTCCAGTTTCAACTGTTCTGCCTTATTATTATTCGACCATGCTAGTCATTTATGAACATTTGAACATCTTGGCCATGTTCTGTTATAATCTCTACCCGGCACAGCCAGAAGAGGACTGGCCGCCCCACATAGCCTGGTTCCTCTCTAGGTTTCTTCCTAGGTTTTGGCCTTTCTAGGGAGTTTTTCCTAACCACCGTGCTTCTACACCTGCATTGCTTGCTGTTTGGGGTTTTAGGCTGGGTTTCTGTACAGCACTTTGAGATATCAGCTGATGTACGAAGGGCTATATAAATAAATTTGATTTTGATTTGATTTGTATCAAATACTTGTTCTCCCCACTGTATTTGAGATGGGTTGTTGCCATCAGGTGGAGGGTGGGTAGTGCGTGTTATGTTTGTATTACAATATGGTGTATTACCTTCTTTACTGAGTACAGCCGAGGAATAGACGAATGCCCACTTGGTGGCTGAGACGGTTCCTCTGGGTACCACACCCTGCCAGAATGTACCTGTGGGGTCACAACACATCACTGAACACACTGCAGTCTTCACCCAAAAGTCCCTGTCCACCACACTGACTTAAAACAGAGAAGGTGCCAATAAAGCAATGCTTAGCTTATTAAGTTCTGTGAAGTGTAGTCATGTCAGAAAGTGCATTCCATAAATTGCATTCCAATGCAGAAAACAAAAATTCCTCATGACTGAGTAGCTGTGTTAACCCACTGAGCTAAAGCCTAGGCATTAGCTTGGAAAGCTAATGCAAGTATTGAGGTTTCATAAATGCATACCGCTGAGGCTGCCCTTGGCGACATGGAAGCTGTTCCTGCCGGATGCAATCCAGACGCCGCTGGTGTTGGAGGAGACCAGGCTGGGCTGGCACTGGGACTGCTGGGACAGGAAGGCCATGCGGAGGCACTCTGCAACCCGCTCCACCGGGGCCTTGGTGGCTGTGGCTATGTTCTGAGTGGCTTGGATCAGAGTCTGGAACAGACTGCCCTGATCAAACACCACATAGTCTGTGATGCTCACCTGAAGAGGAGGGTGGGTGAGGAAGAGAGAGGGAACAAAAGGCCAGAAATGCATAAGCATTAGAAGTTGTGCCATGGTTAATAGATGTTAATGCGAGTGTAGTGAAAAGCTTGTGCTTCTGGTTCTGACAGTGCAGTAATATCTAACAAGTAATCTAATAATTTCCCAACAACTACCTAATACACACAAATCTAAAGGGATGGAATAAGAATATGTACATATAAATATGTGGATGAGCGATGGCCGATCGGCATAGGCAAGGTGCAATTGATGGTATAAGGTACAGTATATACACATATGAGACGAGTAATGTAAGATATGTAAACAATGTTAAAGTGGCATTGTTTAAAGTGACTCGTGATCCATTTATTGGGTGTCAATGTAGGCAGAAGCCTCTCTGAGTTAGTGATTGCTGTTTAGCGGTCTGATGGCCCTGAGAAGAAAGCTGTTTTTCGGTCTCTCTGTCCCAGTTTTGATACACCTGTCCTGACCTCGCCTTCTGGATGGTAGTGGGGTGAACAGGCAGTGGCTCAGGTGGTTGTTGTCCTTGATGATCTTTTTGGCCTTTCTGTGACATCAGGGTGCTGTTGGTGTCTTGGACTGCAGGTAGTTTGCCCCCGGTGATGCGTTGTGCAGACCGTACCACCCTCTGGAGAACCTTGCGGTTGAAGGTGGCGCAGTTGCTGTACCAGACGGTGATACAGCCCAACAGGATGCTTTTGATTGAGCATCTGTAAAAGTTAGTCAGGTTTAGGGCCAAATTCCATCAGCCTCCTGAGGTTGAAGAGGCACTGTTGCACTTTCTTCACCGCACTGTTTGTGTGGGTGGACCATATCAGTCTGTCTGTGATGTGTACGCCGAGAAACTTGAAGCATCCCAGCATCCCACCTTCTCCACTACTGTCCTTTCGATGTGGATAGGGGGGGGGGGGGGGGTGCTCCCTCTGCTGTTTCCTGTAGTCCACAATCATCTCCTCTGTTTTGTTGACGTTGAGTGAGAGGTTGTTTTCCTGACACCACACCTCCTCCCTGTAGGCTGTTTCTTCATTGTTGGTAATCAAGCCCACCACTGTTGTGTCGTCTGCAAACTTCATGACTGAGTTGGAGGCGTGCATGGCCACGCAGTCATGGGTGAACAGGGAGTACAGGAGGGGGCTGAGCATGCACTCTGTGGGGTTAAGGGTCAGCGAAGTGGAGATTTTGTTTCCTACCTTCACCACCTGGAGACGGCCCGTCAGAAAGTACAGAACCCAATTGCACAGGGCGGGGTTGAGACCCAAGGCCTCCAGCTTAATGATGAGCTTGGAGGGTACTATGGTGTTGAATGCTGAGCTGTAGTCAATGAACAGCATTCTTACATAGGTATTCCTCTTGTCCTGATGGGATAGGGCAGTGTGCAGTGTGATGGCGATAGCATTGTCTTTGGACCTGTTGGGGCGGTATGCAAACTGAAGTGGGTCTAGGGTGGCTGGTAAGGTAGAGGTGATATGATCCTTGACTAGTCTCTCAAAGATTGAATATGTCCGTATACACACCAGCCAGCTGGTCTGCTCACGCTTTGAGGATGCGGCTTGGGATGCCGTCTGGGCCAGCAGCGTTGCGAGGGTTAACACGTTTAAATGTCTCACGTCGGCCATGGAGGAGGAGGGGGGCCTCAGACCTTGTTAGCGGGCCACGACAGTGGAAAAGTATTATCCTCAATGCGGAAAAGAAGGTTTTTAGTTTATGTGGAAGCGTGACGTCAGTGTCTGTGACGTGGCTGGTTATCTTTTTGTAGTCTGTGATTTCCTGTAGAACCTGCCACATATGTCTTGTGTCTGAGCCGTTAAATTGCGACTCCACTTTGTCCCTGTACCGGTATTTCACAGGTTTGAATGCCTTGCGGAGGGAATAACAACACCGTTAATATTTGGACATAATGCCAGTCCTCTTTCCATGGTTAAATGTGGTGGTTCACACTTTCAGTTTTGCGCAAATGCCGCCATCCATCCACGGTTTCTGGTTAGGGTTCTTCTTCCCAGAGAGGTGTTTATCTCGGTTGGCGTGATGCATGGAGAAGCCCAGTGGCTGAACCGATTTCGACAACGTCTCCCGAGAGCCATGTTTCGGTGAAACAGAGAATGTTGCAATCTCTGATGTCTCTCTGTAAGGCAACCCTTGTCCTAATTTCGTCTACTTTGTTGTCAAGAGACTGGACTTTGCCGAGTAGTATACTCGGAAGTGGGGGGCAGTGTTGCACGCCTACAGAGCCTGACTAGGAGGCCGTTCCATCAGTCTCTTCTGCGCCGACGTTGTCCTGGGTGGTGGACTGCACAAAGGATCCGCTTTGTGAAAGTTGTATTCCTGGTCGTAAAGTTGGTAAGTTGACGTCGCTCTTATATCCAATAGTTCTTCCCGGCTGTATGTAATAAGACTTAAGATTTCCTGGGGTAATAATGTAAGAAATAATACATTAAAAAATATATATAAATAAATATTGCATAGTTTCCTAAGGACTCGAAGCGAGGCGACCATATCTGTCGACACCAGACCATACTCATCCCAGGGTGAAGTCTGTAATGCAAACCATCCTAAATTTGACTTTAATAATACATGCTCTTAAAAAATGATCATAGTGCAAGATGGACGACGTATGGAAAACAGTCTGTAGGATACCAACCTGCCACCAGTGGTCATCTTCCCCCTGGGGCTTCCTGGCAGTGACTCCAGTCCTGAACCACAGACTGCCGCTGGTGTCCAGAGCCCAAGCCGTGTTGCTCTCTCCCAGGGCGATACAGATGGGGTCCAGACCCTGACTCTCACTTTGGGAGGAGGAAAAACACATTCACACAAATATGTAATAATCAGAAAAGAAAGCTAACATTGCCTGAGTCCTGAAGACCTGCATTAGCTCCCCAAGCTAATGCCTAGGAGGATTTAGCTCAGCAGGTTAACAGTGCTGTGGCGGGCTGGAGATCTGGATTTGAACCCTGGTCGGTCATACTAACTAAACGTTCACTGCTACTAGGTCTCTATGACACACGTCTTCCTTCCTCTTTTCAAAAAAGGTGAAAGAATCACAGTTGAATTACAATTATCTGGAATGACCACACCACAACCCACAGGGGTGTCACAAGAACCGACCAGAGCTAACTCCACTGTTACTGGGGCCTACGATACGCAGGTTCTCTTTTTCAGAAAAGGTCCTACCTGATTTTGTCATACTTCCACATTTCCACCTCAGAGCAGGAGCTGCTGAGGCCATCGCCATCTCTGTAGAAGACAGCCCTGTGTTGGCTGAGGGCCCACACCACCCCGCCACGCGCTGCGATCTGGGCCATAGGACATGGGCAGTCCACCTTCACAGCTCGTGCACACGGACGGTTCACACTCAAACCTGCAGAACGGGATCACAACCACACAGTCAAGTTTCAGGCATTTGTTGTATTTGTTGTTTTTGTGAGTTAGTGAGGGGCCGGGAATGTCTATATGTAACAGAATGTTAATCATGCTAAACTATTAACAGTATAGCAGTCTCACATTAGTTTCTTTGTTAATCATATCGAATTCAAATTAAATGTATATATCCTATATACATACAGTGCATTCGGAAAGAATTCAGACCCTTTGACTTTTCCCACATTTAGTTATTTTTTCCCACTCATTAATCCACACACAATACCCCATAATGACAAAGCGAAAACAGGTTTTGAAATTCGTGCAAAGGTATTAAAAACAAAAACAAATACCTTATTTACATAAGTATTCAGATCCTTTGCTATGAGACTAAAAATTGAGCTCAGGTGAATCCTGTTTCCATTGATCATCCTTGAGATGTTTCTACAACTTGATTGGAGTCCACTTGTGGTAAATTCAATTGATTGGACATGATTTGAAAAGGCACACACCTGTCTATATAAGGTTTCACAGTTCAAAGTGCATGTCAGAGCAAAAACCAAGCCGTGAGGTTGAAGGAATTGTCCGTAGAGCTCCGAGACAGGATTGTGTCGAAGCACAGATCTGGGGAAGGGTACCAAAAACTGTCTGCAGCATTGAAGGTCCCCAAGAACACAATGGCCATCATCCTTAAACGGAAGAAATTTGGAACCACCAAGACTCTTCCTAGAGCTGGTCGCCTGGCCAAACTGAGCAATCGGGGGAGAAGGGCCTTGGTCAAGGAGGTGACCAAGAACCTGATGGTCACTCTGACAAGAGCTCCAGAGTTTCTCTGTGGAGATGGGAAAACCTTCCAGAAGGACAACCATCTCCGCAGGACTCCACCAATCAGGCCTTTATGGTAGAGTGGACAGACGGAAACCACTCCTCAGTAAAAGGCATATGACAGTCTCCAAGCGGACTATCAGACCATGACAACAAGATTCTCTGGTCTGTTGAATACCGTGAATGCAAAGCATCACGTCTGGAAGAAAACTTTCACCATCTCTGATGCATCGTAGTGGCAGAATCGTGCTGTGGGGATGTATTTCAGTGGCTGGGATTGGGAGACTAGTCAGGATCAAGGCAAAGATGAAAGGAGAAAAGTACAGAGAGATTCTTGATGAAAACCTGCACCAGAGTGCTCAGGACCTCAGACTGGAGTGAATGTTCACCTTCCAACAGGACAACGACCCGAAGAAAACAGCCAAGACAACGTAGGAGTAGCTTTGGGACAGGTCTCTGAATGTCCTTGAGTGGCCCAGCCAGAGCCCGGACTTGAACCCGATCAAAGATTTCTGGAGAGACCTGAAAATACCTGTGCAGCAATGCTCCCCATACAACCTAACAGAGCTTGAGTGGATCTGCAGAGAAGAATGGGAGAAACTCCTCAAATACAGGTGTGCCAAGCTTGTAGCATCATACACAAAAGAACACTTGAGGATGTAATCGTTGCCAAAGGTGCTTCAACAAAGTACTAAGTAAAGGGTCTGAATACTTATGTAAATGTGATATCTGTTTTTGTATTTTTAATACATTTTTTTTATTTGACCTTTATTTAACTAGGCAAGTCAGTTAAGAACAAATTCTTATTTTCAATGATGGCCTAGGAACAGTGGGTTAACTGCCTGTTCAGGGGCAGAGCGACAGGTTTGTACCTTGTCAGCTCGGAGGTTTGAACTTGCAACCTTCTGGTTACTAGTCCAACGCTCTAACCACTAGGCTAAACACCTGCTTTGCTTTGTCCTTGTGTGGTATTTTGTGTAGATTGACAAGGGAAAAAAACAAATCCATTTAGAATAAGGCAGTAACATAACAAAATATGGAAAAAGTCAAGGCGTCAAATAATTTCAGAATGAACTGTATATCCTCCAAACATCGGTTTTGAGGGCATTATCACTTTCACAGTTTACCAATATATACAGTTGAAGTCGGAGGTTTACATACACTTAGGTTGGAGTCATTAAAACCCGTTTTTCAACCACTCCACAAATGTCTTGTTAACAAACTATAGTTTTGGCAAGTCGGCAAGGACATCTACTTTGTGCATGACACAAGTCATTTTTCCAACAATTGTTTACAGGCAGATTATTTCACTTATAATTCACTGTATCACAATTCCAGTGGGTCAGAAGTTTACATACACTAAGTTGACTGTGCCATTAAACAGCTTGGAAAATTCCAGAAAATGATGTCACGGCTTTAGAAGCTTCTGATAGGCTAATTGACATAATTGAGTCAATTGGAGGTGTACCTGTGGATGTATTTCAAGGCCTACCTTCAAACTCAGTGCCTCTTTTGATTGACATCATGGGAAAATCTAAAGAAATCAGCCAAGACCTCAGAAAAAAAATTGTAAACCTCCACAAGTCTGGTTCATCCTTGGGAGCAATTTCCAAAAGCCTGAAGGTACCACATTCATCTGTACAAACAATAGTACACAAGTATAAACACCATGGGACCACGCAGTCGTTATACTGCTCAGGAAGAAGACGCGTTCTGTCTCCTAGAGATGAATGTACTTTGGAGTGCGAAAAGTGCAAATTAATCCCAGAATAGCAGCAAAGGACCATGTGAAGATGCTGGAGGAAACAGATACCAAAGTATCGATATCCACAGTAAAACGAGTCCTATATCGACATAACCTGAAAGGCCGCTCAGCAAGGAAGAAGCCAAACCGCCATAAAAGAATACAGACTACGGTTTGCATCTGTACATGGGGACAAAGATCGTACTTTTTTGAGAAATGTCCTCTGGGCTGATGAAAAAAAAATAGAACTGTTTGGCCATAATGACCATCATTATGTTTCGAGGAAAAAGTGGGAGGCTTGCAAGCCAAAGAACACCATCCCAACCGTAAAGCACGGGGGTGGCAGCATCATGTTGTGGGGTTGCTCTGCTGCAGCAGGGACTGGTGCACTATACAAAATAGATGGCATCATGAGGCACGAAAATCATGTGGATATATTGAAGCAACATCTTAAGACATCAGTCAGGAAGTTAAAGCTTGGTCGCAAATGGGTCTTCCAAATGGACAATGACCCCAAGCATACTTCAGACAACAAAGTCAAGGTATTGGAGTGGCCATCACAAATCCCTGACCTCAATCCTATAGAAAATGTGTGGGCAGAACTGAAAAAGCGTGTGCGAGCAAGGAGGTCTCCAAACCTGACTCAGTTACACCAGCTCTGTCAGGAGGAATGGGCTACCCAAAATCTTTGACCCAAGTTAAGCAATTTAAAGGCAATGCTACCAAATACTAATTGAGTGTATGTGAACTTCTGATCCACTGGGAATGTGATGAAAGAAATAAAAGCTGAAATAAATAATTTTCTACTATTATTCTGACATCTCACATTCTTGAAATAAAGTAGTGATATTAACTGACCTAAGACAGGGAATTTTTACTAGGATTAAATGTCAGGAATTGTGAAAAACTGAGTTTAAATGTATTTGGCTAAGGTGTATGTAAACTTCCTACTTCAATTGTAAAAATAGTGATTGACAAACGTTCATTAGAAACGTTATTTTTGATTAATTTATTCATACCATTTCCTTCTTCCACGAGACATTGTCCCGACACAAATCTAAAGTTGCTATCCAAGCCGGCTGGTCGTTCGTTCCATTGGTTCTGTCGCCAGAGAAGCGACCCAGTCGTTCAGTCTTTTTGTTCTGTATCTATGGACGCGAGCAACCCAGTGGTTCATTCTAAATGTTCCATTGCCATAATGACTGGCAATGTTCTTATCCCTTGCTTGCTAGCTAAACAACTACAGCTCAGTTACAGTCACGTCAAACAGTGCAGACAGAATAACAGCAAAGTATCTCCTAATGCAGCAAAGTATCTAATGTTGCACAATTTTGACTGGTAAAGAAAATGTGCTTTCTCATCAGGACATTGTTGTTCTGAGGAGCTAGCCGACAACAGAGCTAACACAATCACTTACATCTGAAGCTGGAAAGACAGCAAACTAGCTGCATTTAGTTTCATTTTACCTGTTTTCTACTGAAATTTCTTTGCATATATCCATAAAAATGATGCCAGCTGATTCATGATTTCGACTGGCTGACAAAAGCTGCCTGCCTGTCTGTCTCTTCCCGACTCCTGTCGGACACGTTCAATATTATGGGACAGCTGGAGATTGGATTTCAGTATAGAAAAACATTGTTGTAAATGTCAGAGACAGACAAGGTTTATACATATCTCCCCTGCTGAAAATCAAACGCTAGTCTAAAAGAAGTGGGAGATAATGTCAAGATCCTTTTTACAGAGGAGATCAAGTTTATAAATTGCCTGGCTGGGCTGTTGAGACAGTGGATTGCGCAGTGAGATGAAACAGAGTAAATAGCCATTTCAACATCATAGCTTTAGCCGGTGGTAACTAGTGGAATAGACATCGGTTGGAATGTGGTTTTAACCAATCAGCAAACAGGATTAAACCCACCCATAGTATAATAATATAATACTTGTCATGACCAGCAGGGCAGGGCCAGTGAGTGTGTTTCCAATCCATCACAACACCAAATGTTAAATATTACTTTCTAAAAGCATGTTTTGATTTACTAGGCTTCATTATTTTGATCCTTAATATGCCATCCGTACAGAATTATGATTACCTCAGAAGATTTAGCCAGTGACTGATGATACTATTTACTATGGGCCTGAACAGCACCATCTAATGGAGAATGGTTTATCTCAGGAACTGATTTGTTGAATTGAGATTTCAGACTTTGCCAATAAACAGGATTGTGATATACTATTCTTAATACTCTGAGGCCACCTGGGGCTAAAATCACAAAGTCTTGTTTAAAATAGAGTGAATCGAGTTGTGCAAAAAGTACATTAACAATACTTTCATTAAAGAAGCATTCAAATAATGTGCCATCAAAATCTTGAAGAAACTACATTTTTTTTACATGAATTTGTCTAAATGTGTTTCATCTAATCAGGTCTGTTCATCTATACTCCATTGAGAGTAAAAGTGACATACACTACTGAATAGTCACCAGTAGCTTACCTGTCTGCATGTAGAGGTCCCCACTGGTTCGGATGATCCATGCTGTGTCTTCACCAAGCGCCACAAAGGCAGAATCCTCCAGGGCCTTGTACCAGTGCCTCTTTCCTTTGATGGTGACTTTACCACATGCATACGCTGTCATGGTCTTCTGTTCCACCTTCCATAGCAGGGACCCTAAAATAAAATGAAACTTTAATGCATCTACTAATATGTACACTACCGTTCAAATGTTTGGGGTCACTTAGAAATGTCCTTGTTTTTTTTTAAAGAAAAGCAACAAAAATTGTCCATTGAAATAACATCAAATTGATCAGAAATACAGTGTAGACATTGTTAATGCCATTTGTGGGTTTGATTACAGGCTCAAAATGGCCAGAAACAAAGAACTTTCTTCTGAAACTCATCAGTCTAATCTTGTCCTGAGAAATGAAGGCTATTACATTCGAGAAATTGCCAAGAAACTAAAGATATTGTACAACGCTGTGTACTACTCTCTTCACAGGATAGTTGAACTGTTTCTAACCAGAATAGAAAGAGGAGTGTCAGGCCCCGGGGCACAACTGAGCAAGAGGAAAAGTACATTAGTGTGTCTAGTTTGAGAAACAGACGACTCACAAGTCCTCAACTGGCAGCTTATTAAACCTGCAAATCACCAGTCTCAACGTCAACAGTGAAGAGGTGACTCCGGGATGCTGGCCTTCTAGGCAGAGTTGCAAATAAAATCCATATCTCAGACTGGCCAATAAAAAATAAAAGATTAAGATGGGCAAAAGAACACAGACACTGGACAGAGGAACTCTGCATAGAAAGCCAGCATCCTGGAGTCGCCTCTTTACTGTTGATGTTGAGGCTGGTGTTTTGTGGGTACTATTTAATGAAGCTGCCAGTTCACGGCTTGTGAGGTGTCCGTTTCTCAAACTAGACACTCTAATGTACTTGTCCTCTTGCTCAGTTGTACACCGAGGCCTCCCACTCCTCTTTCTATTGTGGTTAGAGACAGTTTCACTGTCCTGTGAAGGGAGTAGTACATAGCGTTGTACGAGATCTTTCATTTCCTGGCAATTTCTCAAATGTAATAGCCTTCATTTCTCAGAACAAGATTAGACTGATGAGTTTCAGAAGAAAGTTCTTTGTTTCTGGCCATTTTGAGCCTGTAATCAAACCCACAAATGAAAAATAAGGACATTTCAAAGTGACCCCAAACTTTTGAACGGTAGTGTACATCCAAAGATGTCATTTTGGTAATCAAACTAACCAACTCCGAAAAGTAAAGATCTATCTCGATGATAGTGGTTGCTGGTGCAGTCCGTCTCCCTCAACTACAGTGCCTTTCAACTCTTCCACAATATATACACATGATAGACCCTAACAGACCCAGTCACTGAATAAATGGTCAATAAAAGCTTAAAGGTACAATATGCAGAAATGGCCCGTCATTTCCTGGTTGCTTAAATTCTAATAGTTCCCTTAATGTCAGTTTATATGATAAAACAAGCAAAAATAGTGTAGATAATCATTGTACCATCTAAACCGCAGTGGAACATCTTTTCAATACCCCAAAATATTGTATTTTCAGCTGGTGTTCAAAACTGACAGTCAAAGTCGCAAAAATTCAACTTAAGAACGGGAAGCATAAGAAATAGTGCATATAGAACAGATCTACAACTTCTTAGACTTGATTTAATGATAATGACATATCTATAACTCACATTTCTATGTGAATTTGGTGGTGTCGCCTAAAAGGTTACATATTGCAGATTTAGAAATAAAAGCACCTAACAATAGATTAATAAAAGCTTCTGCTAAATGACCATATTACAGACATCCTCATCACCTGAAGGTGACAGTGCCACCTGCTGCACATTGTCCTCAAACTTCTGCCAGCTCAGGCCCCTGTCTGAGAGGGCACTGCAGTACAGGCCTCCTTTAAAGTCCAGACACCAGATATATTGGTCTGTCACAACCAGGTTGAGGATGCCACAGCCTGGCCCTGTGTAGCCCATCCAGCTCTCTGCCAACTACAGGAGAGGAGAGAAGGTTCAAACCAGACACAGCATCCTACAGTAATGGTTTGTGTGTTATAAATGTGCCATAAAATGACTAATAACAATCAAATGATCCGTTGCTTTTCATTTTGATGCGACATTACTAACCACATGGTATCCTATTGAAATGGAATGTGCAATATGCAATGTCACATGTTGTGTGTGATATAACTGTGACCACTAGTGTAACTATTACTGTCTTGTCTTTGTCCTGCTGCCCGATGTTGGACCCCTGGAGGTTGAGGGCATTGAGTCTGTCTCCCAGGCTGGTGCTGGAGGCTGAGTACGGAACTCTGTGGACAGCGTAAATGTCCTCCTCGTCACTAGAGGGGCACTGCTCAGGCTCCAGGGAATAACACATCTGATCAACACAGCTAGGAGGCTCCAGATCCAGCAGACAGTGCTGGTGGTGGGGCTCATCCTGGTCCAAGTCATCCAGCCCAATGAGGGGGCTCAGGAGATCATCCTCCTGTTCCTCCATGGGGTCCTGCTCCTTCGAGGTCTGCATGTAGGCAAAGGTGCACTTCAGTAATAGGTCTACTTGTCGGGTGGGAGCCTCTCCCTCTTTGTTAGTGATGGAGGGGCTGTTGCCATTCTTTGGGTAGGACTGGCACTCCATGTACTGGGAGGGCAGGGACATGGCGCAGGAGGGAGGCTGAGTCCCAGGGGGTTGAGTCTGAGTCAGAGGGTCCTCTCTCTGGTCACCACCCTGGCTCTGAGCTCCAGAGGCAGTGAGTTCTGGAAAGCCCCCACTGATGGAGCCCTCCTGGTCGGGGGATCCGCTGCTCCTGCTCTGTAGGTCCAGACTGCTGCACAGGAAACTTGTGTGGTCGGAAGCTGAGGGGGGCTCACTGATAGAGGTGCTGGTCCCCCCGTCACTGCCCTCTCCTCCATCCTGACTGTAAATGCTCTCGGACCAGCTGTTGTGCTGCTCACTGATGCGGTTTCCACTTCCTGTAGAGAGAAAAAGAGAGAGCGCGAGAACATAGCAGCAAGAAGTTTCAACATTAGTGGCTTGAATCATAAGAGAAAGGTAATTATAAGACAAGCTGTTCGTTTTTTAATCTGTTAAAAAAGCAATTCGCAGTAATTTTTGTACATTTTTTGATCAACCACAGCATAACACACTAAATCTTAAATCACTACAACTGCCACTCGCCTTGCCTCCTCCTCTTGGCCTTCTTCTTGACATTGATGGCCTGGACCACCAGTTCATGCTGAAAGTCCTCCTGGTTGATGGCACTGTATTGGCTGGAGGAGAGCTCTGACTGCTCCATGGTGCTGGTGGAGAGCATCATGCCCTGAACGTTGTCGCAGGACGTGATGGAACTGCTGTGGCTATGAAAATCACTGGTGCCCCCTAAACTGCCCCCTCTCTGGTGGTCCAGTCGCTCCCCCACCTCAGGCCTCTCCATCAGGGCTCCGGCCTTCCCCGCCTCGGGGCTGTTACTCAGCTGGTCCTGCTCCAGCACCTCCTCATCCACCAGCCTCTCCCGCTCCCCCTGCTCTGTGATGATGGCCATTGTCCTGATAGTCTGGACTGTCTCCACAGAGCCGGTTGGAGGGAGCAGGATGGTAGGAGTGGTCAGGGGAGAGGTCAGACGGAAGGACAACTCAGAAACTGGGCAGGAGAAAGTTAAGAGCAGAAGATTGTTATATATGTGGGAATGACTATAGAGATACAAGAATTCAATATTAAAGTCTAGGAGTAAAGAGAGTGTTAGCTGGAGATCATGATTCTCCCTCAACTCTCTATGGTTTGTTTGAAATGAACAAAGTGCTTCTGATATATTATGACATGACGATGTACTATGTATGACATCGTACTGTTGGAAGCCAAGTCCTCAGGAGCATTTGAGATGCGAACAATGTCCCGATCTCCTTTCAGGATGAAGATTTCATTTTCCGTGCATGATACAGAGACGATGTCCCCACAGCTCTCCAGTGCACCGATGATCACCTAGAAAGGCAGCATTTTTTTTTTTTTACAGAGATAGACCTATAACATGACACCCTGACAGGACACCGGTTTAAAGACTCTCACAGGCTAAATTCACCTACCCGACTACTTTTTCTCTATCAAAATATGATTTGTGACAAAAGTGATTCAAAAGTGATTACCTGGTTGAGGAAATACATAAGACAGCTAAAATCCATGTATTAATGTATCTATTAATCCAGATATCCATGTAAAGTATCCATTAATTTGTATTAAGTGAATGATGTAAATGTTCCTGCTTGTCTACCCTTTTGTTATGAAAAAAATATATACAAAAATATTTCAACAAAAAAGTATCCATTCCTGCCTGAGGACATCTTTACCTGGTTGAGGCAGTCCAACACGTAGACACTATATTCGTTCCAGCTGAGGACCCAGCCCTCTCTGAGGAAGCAGCTCACCACACCCAGCTGCCTCTCGTGGGGCCGACAACCCCCCGTGGGGCCCGGCCTGGCAAACAGCTCAAACTGTGGCACCTCCTGGTTGAACAGACGCTTGAGGACCAGTGTGTCCACCACAAGCCCACTTACATCTGTCCGCCACAGCCGGAGGCCAGGCCTCGCTGCATAGACAAGCAGGTCACTCTGCTTACACAGGCCTGGCTGGAAGCACGCACCAAACTTCCCATTGCTTTGAGGAAAATCAACAATGCAAGATAAATATATTACACTGAACAAAAATATTAAACTCAACATGCTAGATTTTCTTTCTTTTTTTTTCTTTTTTTTACTGCTTTTACAGTTCATGTAAGGAAATCAGTCGATTGAAATAAATAAATTAGGTCCTAATCTATGGATTTCACATGACTGGGAATAGAGATATGCATCTGTTGGTCACAGTCAGATAACTGACTGTGAAAAAAAAGGTAGGGGCGTGGATCAGAAAACCAGTCAGAATCTGGTGTGACCACTAAGGCTGTGGTGGTCATGACATTTTGTCAGCTGGTGATTGTCAAGCAAATAACTGCCAGTCTCACGATAACTTAACGTTAATTAACAAACACATTTAGCATCTCTTGGCTTCCATGCAAAGCCTACAAGACACTGATGCAGACCTTAGGATCATCTATTTCAGAAGAACAGAATAGCATACTCTGCGTTGTCCTTGTTAGTGCCTGATCTGGTCGTGCTTTTTAGCTACGGGCAACACTAGTTAATTTAGAAAAAAAGATTTACTTAGTATTCCATGGCATTATTTTATAGTATGAAGAATAAAATTGAACAGAGCTGAATAAAATAGAAAGGATATTTTCTCCAAACGATTTGAGGGAGTGGTCACATACGGCTACTCTGTGTTAAGCGGTTAAAGAAACAGGTCCTCCTATATGCGTCATTTAGAGTTCCTTATGTAACTTTAGTTGTGAAATAAATGTTGGGCTATATGTTTGGATTTTTTATACATTAAGGCTGCATGAGGTGACGAA
Organism: Oncorhynchus masou masou; assembly: GCF_036934945.1. Classification (NCBI taxonomy): domain Eukaryota; kingdom Metazoa; phylum Chordata; class Actinopteri; order Salmoniformes; family Salmonidae; genus Oncorhynchus; species Oncorhynchus masou. Next base: position 19,455,023 of record NC_088243.1, read on the forward strand.
TGATGATTTAAAAAAAGTTGCATGTAAAGGCATGAGCTCTGCTTTGTTATTTTGCGCAAGCTTTACACACTTCATCAGTCTGATTCACAATTTGACAAGCACTTGATAACGCCTAGAATTTCCCAGCGGCATCCCCTTTGTGTGGCCATAATGCACCCCCAAAAAATCCATGCCTGTTCCGGCTAGTGGTCGTTGTGCCCTTGGGCTGAATATAATAATTACAATTCCTTTTTTCACGTCTGCGTGCTCCGAAACACCTCTCACTCACATGGGTTTCTCAGATTTCTCAATTTGTATTATTCCAAACATAGTCTGGGACAGTTGTGGGATGTCATAGATCCCAAATTAATACAACGACTAGTATCATCAAAAAAACAATTAATTGCAATGAGGCTGACGCAGCAGATCAGAACGATTTGCTAAAACCTTTAATAAATTATTAGGCTATTTCTTCACATTATAAGCGCAGCAATGAGCACACGGCACTAGGCTTACGGGCAAATGTTCCAAAATGCAATCTATTTGCAGGAAAAAAAACATTCTCAAAAGTGACCGCAAATGTGATTATGCATGTAATGCTTTTTAAAATAATTTTTATGGTGAAAATCTTGAAACTTACGCGCTGCGTATGTATGCCAGTTCGGCTCTACACCTGTTGTAAAATGGATTAATGTGCTTAATTTTAAGTAGTTATTTGGCCACTTCAGTTGTGATACAAACCTTATCCAAACATATAGGCCTATGAGCTAGGCTACTTGATGTGTGTGACTATGACTTGAAAAAGTTGCACAAAAAAAAGGCATGCTCTGTTTCTTGCCTTACTGCACACAAACTGGGCATTATTCACAAGTTATATCATTCACAAGTGATAGGCTAATATTGTCACCCATCAGACTATTCTTAATTTAATTTTGTCTTTATATATACTAAATAATATAAGTGTGAAATTTGTTTTGATTTAGAATGGACCATTATCATGCACCTGTCTCAAAAAATATGTCATATATGCACTTAAATAGTGAATGGAGGACGCTTTTCATGTGGTTAATTTTCACGCCAGCCAGGTAGGCTATGCTCCTGTGGTAAAGAGAAGCAATGTGATGAATAGTTGAGAAATAAAGTTAAGAAATAAATATACTCGACCTAGCCTAGCCTATAGAAAGCTGATGGGATCCTCCTCTTTTTAAGAGGCCATCACTCCGTTTTCTCACGCAATTGCATAGTCTATAGAAATGTTGCATTCGATTTTTGATTACATTAGCATTGCATTACATTTAATGTGAGTGATTATAGGCACAATAGAGTGCTGAATACAAGGAAGTTAGCAAGTTCAGGAGACTGCTAATGACCATCAGCAGCATCAGAGTTGAGAAGCCTAATTACCGTGAGTAATAGGTTACGTGGAATTTGACTGTCGTCATGACTTGTGACCGCCGGTGTGGCGGTAATACGGTCACCGTAACAGCCCTAGTGACCACCACTTGCCGCATGCAGCATGACATATCTCCTTTGCATAGAGTTGATCAGGCTGTTGATTGTGGCCTGTAGAATGTTGTCCCACTTCTCTTCAATGGCAGTGCGAAGTTGCTGGATATTGGAGGAACTTGAACACTGCCATCGTACACGTCGATCCAGAGCATCGCAAGCATGCTCAATGGGTGACATGTCTGGTGAATACGCATGAATGAGCATGCAGATGATCTTCCCTGAGATGGTTTCTGACCATTTGTGCAGAAATTCTTTGATTGTGCAAACCCAGTTTCATCAGCTGTCCGGGTGGCTGGTTTGAGAAGAAATCGATTGTGGAGGTTCTGGGCTGGCGTGGTTACATGTGGTCTGCGGTTGTGAGGCCAGTTGTCTGGATGTCCTTTGGGCGGAGGACCATTCGTGATACATATGGGGAACTGTTGAGCGTGAAAAACCCAGCAGCGTTGCAGTTCTTGACACAAACTGGTGCGCATGGCACCTACTACTATCCTACTACCTACTATATTCCGTTCAAAGACACTTGTCTTGTCCATTCACCCTCTGAATGGCACACATACACGTCTCAATTGTCTCAAGGCTTAAAAATCCTTTAACCTGTCTTCTCCCCAAAATCTACACTGATTGAAGTGACATCGATAAGGAATCATAGCTTTCACCTGGATTCCCCTGGTCAGTCTATGCCACGGAAAGAGCAGATGTTCTTAATGTTTTGTATACTCAGTGTAAGTTGTGGTACTTTTAATGAATAAGTGGCTACCTCTTCCTAGGCTTGGTGCCCAGCTGCTGCAGGTTCTGTTCCTGGGTGTAGAACAGCAGGGATCTTTGATAAGAGGAGATGAGCAGGACCTTCTGACTGTACTCCAGCTGGACTATGGCTGAGAGCTCCTCAAACAGTAGCACTGGGTTACACACACCCTAAGGATATGAGCATACAACACACGTCAAAGCTCCAACCGCAATACTGGGTTACATACACCCTGAGCATTCTGGGTTACATAGACCCTGAGGATAGTGGGTTTACATACACCCTGAGCATTCTGGGTTACATAGACCCTGAGGATACTGGGTTACATACACCCTGAGGATAGGGGGTTTACATACACCCTGAGCATTCTGGGTTACATAGACCCTGAGGATACTGGGTTACATACACCCTGAGGATAGGGGGTTTACATACACCCTGAGCATTCTGGGTTACATAGACCCTGAGGATACTGGGTTACATACACCCTGAGGATAGGGGGTTTACATACATCCTGAGGATACAAAGGTACAACACATGTGAGAGAATTGAGTTAATAAACAAACAGCACAGTGTGATTGATAGATATATAGATAACTGTTATTGGAGGATATAAGGGAGTATAAAGGGGTAAAAAAAAATGCTTATTATAACTGCATAATACCTGTAGGCTTTAATTAAAGTGTTACTGAAAATTCACACAAAAAAGACCTTGACCCAAAATGAAAGAATGAAAGCTGCTATACCTGATCCAGGTCCACGGTAGAGTACACAACCTTTCCTTTGTCATCACCAGAGAAGAGCTTCATTCCATTAGCACTCCAGGCCAAGGCAGTGACTGTGCTTTTGTGAAAACCAACCACATCAAATCGCCTTAGCTACAGAAAATAGAGGGACCTCAGTGTTTTTCTACACAAATGGACACATTTACTCAGCACTTACATCTGTGCTGTTTGCGCCTGTTCATTTTAGAAGGGAATAAAAAGGGTTGGGTGGTATATGAATGTTTATACCGTCATACTGTTCCTGTACCATAACATACTATAGTTTCTAAATGTAAAAATAAATAAATACAGCTAGCAAATTACTAGCGAAGTCCCATAGCGGATGCTTGCTTAAATGCTAACTATATGCAAGCGAACATAAACTAATTGCAACCCAGCTCATAAAGTTATACAACAATCACAAAAGGCTACTCAGTTTGCTGCACGCAAAAAAATATATATATTAAAAGCAGGGATCTTGATCCAGAAGAGGATTGATTGTCTTTGCTCTAACCAATAAGCATGATCTTACCATCGAGCCACCACTATTGTATGATTTTTTAAATCATACTGTAGGTATTTCTAAACACCTCGGTATACAGTATATTACCCAAGCCTAGAATAAAATAGAAAAAAACCCAGCTCAAAAACACTATATTTAGTCATATCAACAGTTCAGTTGATTGATTGGTTTGTTGGCATACCTGTTTGTTCCTGCCTGGAAGTTGAGACACCAGTTGAAAGACAGCAACCCGACCAAACACTGTGCCCACTGCCACCAAGTCATCAAAACAACTGAGCAGCTTCACTGCCGTGATAGCTTCGGATTTCCCCTGGAAATATAACATGTTTAGAATGACATACCTACTTACTTGGGGCAAAAACATTAACTTACATTTATTTTTTTTTGTAAATCGCTAATATTTGGATGTTTGTTACCAAATTTGCTTTGGGGTGAAGGTGCATGCAACATAATTAAATCAACTAAGCAATGCCTAAAACAGCGGCATACTCACCTCTATGCTGTATTTATTAATCTGGCTGACCCGCCTGCAGTACAGGTAGAGCATCCCGATACTGCTCCCCACAGCAATGTAATCGCTGTTGGTGTCCAGAGCAGTCAGGTAGACCACAACAGAGCGGAAGCCTTTCTGGACCTTGGCAGGTATTGCATTAAGCAAGTAGTATAGGGGACAGAACTCCCTCAGGGCGCTCTGTGGAGGAGTTTGGGCTGCCATAGTGCACAGGCAATGCTCTGCTCTGTTGACAAGAAAATTAGGCACGGCTATCAAACATGTGTGGAACACATGGTGATAGACGTGACATATATAGCATAGAATAATATAATACTTGGCTAGAGTACATAGTGTGGGACCAGGCTTGGTACCTAGCTTGCTAGTTGCTGCAGTGGTTATCCTCAGGGTTTTCACACCTTCAGTTAGCGCTAGCTCGATTAGCCTAGCTAGCAACAATCCACATCAACTGAAACTACCAGCTAGTGACATTACTTGGGCAGGTCAAAATTGAATTAGCCTGCAACCGAAAATATTGGATAGCTAACGAGCTTAGAATGAGCACAGCCAGGCCAAGAGCTGTTTATCAGCAATTTTGACATGAGCTAACGTTAACAAGATAATGTTGACTAGCCTAGCTATCGTTAACTACAAATACAAAACACAAGTGTTTACACAGACTTACATTATATTATGTCCCTATATCCTGTTATCATATAGATGACACATACGTTACGCTAAACTCGTGGCGATATTGCGCTGGCGATATTGCTATCGCATCCTTCTATGATTTATTATTCGAGAACGTCAAGCGCTATGGTTGTCAACAACCCTACGACTTCCTAGTATCGCGGGAATACAATGATGCATTGCTGCCACCTACTGTGCCAAATGAGAAGTTTATTCTCAAATCGTAAACATTTTTTTACAGGTTATCAATAGTTTATTTTTCTCTGTTGTGTGTCAAACTAAACAGGCACCTAAACAGGCACACTGTATTCATGGACACATACAGTAATCCCAGTGAGTGACCTGCAGCATCCAGCTATGTGTATTAAAATTTCAATATGATAGACCAAGCAAATATTTGTTGGATCCAGAGCTTGAGGCTGGTAACTCTAATGAACTTATCCTCTGCAGCAGAGGTAATTCTAGGTCTTCCTTTCCTTTGGCAGTCCTCATGGGAGCTAGTTTCATCATTGCGCTTGATGGTTTTTGCGACTGCACTTGAAGAAACTTTCAAAGTTCATGACATTTTCCAGATTGACTGAGCTTCACGTCTTAAAGTAATGATGGACTGTAATTTCTCTTTGCTTATTTGAGCTGTTCGTGCCATAATATGGGCTTGTTTTTTTTTACCACAAATTAACTTTTAACAAGGCACACCTGCTAACTGAAATGCATTCCAGGTGACTACCTCATGAAGCTGGTTGAGAGAATTCCAAGAGTGTACAATGCTGTCATCAAGGCAAAGGGTGGCAACTGAAGAATCTCAAATATAATATACATTGGGATTGGTTTAACACTTTTTTGGTTACTAAATGATTCCATAAGTGTTATGTCATAATTTTGATGTCTTCACTATTATTCTACAATGTAGAAAATAGTAAAAATAAAGAAAAACCATGGGATGAGTAGGTGTGTCCAAACTTTTGACTGGTACTGTACATCATTGGGTTGTACAGGAGCAGGCGGTTACATCCCTGAATTTGATGTAGAGATATGTCGAAACTAACAGAACTGTCAGTATATTTTGTTGAACCTTTGGCAATAGTAGGTGCTCCAGTGGGTGGAGGACATTCCACCAGTCAGAAATGTACTAAGGTCAGATTCCATGTCTGTATTGAACAGTTTATCATCCGGAAAATCTAATAGGAGTGACCTACTATTGGAGGCATTAATGTTATTATGGAGAATCAAGAGACTGGGAGTAGTAGATTCTGCTGGGTCCCAGCCCACCTGGGAGTGAAATAGTAGACCAGGTAGCCAAAATGGCTTTAAAACTAGATATAATTGATATTTGTCCTCCACTGGGTAGAGATGTGTGGCAGAAGAGGTGGGACTCAAAGCCCAAGGGCCGGCATTTATATGCCCTCCAAAGAACGGTTGGTGGACCAAGATTCAAGGGTTAGATTAAGAAGAAAGAGGTGGTGTTTGCTCAGTTGCGTCTAGGACTTTGTACATTGAAATCGGCATTATATCTGGTTGGCAAGCATGCAAATGGTTTGTGTACAGAGTGTATAATTTATGAAACAGTGAAGCATTTGTTGATGTATTGTTCTAAGTACCGTATGTGGAAGAGAGAGAAATATTGACGTGTATGGCTATTGAGGTTGGATGGGGATCAGGGTGTTGAAAGGGATTTTGGGAATAGGTTGTTGGTAGGGTAGTTTTTTATTTTCTTAGTACTACCGTATTATATAAAAGGGTTTAATGTATCTTAATTACTGGTTTCTTTATTCAGTCTGTGAACTGTGATTGACTACACACTCCAGGACAGTAGGCGGTGGCATGCACTTCGAACATTTGTTTGCGGACCGCTATAATAATATAGAATACGAAGAACGGATACGGAAACGGCATATCAACGCTGGAGAAAAATATGATAGCTACAGCTAGCAGTCTCTTAGCTCACGACGTGAACTGTTTCCTTCTGTAGCGTTTAATGATTGCACCGTTTCACAATATTGCAACAACAAAAAAATTGGGACCATTGCAGTAACCTTTGTAGAAATATATTTTTACCAACGTATTGGTCTGTAAAAATTTAACGAAATTCAAGTTACCTAACCTATCGATTGGTTCAGAATTGCACATGAGCATCTAGCTAGCTAGCTACAACAATCAAAATGGCCGACAACGAGAGCAATATGTCAAGTACAACAACAGGGGCAGATCATGTTACAGTATCTCAAGTTCCATGTGTTTCTGGATTGCAAGTTAACCAGAAGCAAGTCGGCGAGAAATGCATTGAAGCAAATGCACCAGAGATCACCGAAGAGCAGGGCTTGACAGATTTCCTGCAAAGCTGCACAAAAGAGGAGACATTCGTTACAAAGGACTCCCAGGAGGTTGTCAGCCAAACTGAAGACCATGAACAACAACCTGAACAGAACATATTAACTTCTATTGTTGAGACCCCAGGTATTGCAACGGGAGCAGAGTATTCTACAGTCAGTGCTGACTTTGTAAATGCTCTTGCACCTGGGACCACCATCATTTATGTGCAACCAGATGGTAGTTTTGTTGAGGGATCAGGTCTGACTGAAGAGGAGCAGCAACAGCTAGTGGAGCAGTTGGCCAAACAACAGCTTATCACAGTGACTGAGAATGAGGCTGCTCATCTGTTTGAACAAAATCAAGGCATCAAAACAGTCCCTACTACTTCGTCACAGATACAGTATACTATTCCCAGTACAGCACTGGCTCCAAACGAACTGCAACAAGTGATAGAGCAAGTTACCAAATCTCAGCAATTCATGGCCCAGACACCCAAGGGATCGGAGCAGGTTGTGACCACACTGGATCCCACAACTGGCTTGTTCACGACTGTAGCAGCTTCAGAGATTGCAGTAGCAAGCCCACAGCCACTGGTCACTATGCAGAATGCATCACAGAAGCTGAAGAATGTTGCGAAACAAGTGGCACTTCAGTCCCACAATGGTACACGCCTGGTTCAGAAAAAGGTAACGTTTGGGATTTGTTTATGTATTCTATGTTATAATTTAGTTAGTAATCCAAATTATTATACTTGTGACTTTCACTGATATGTATGCTTAATTGTCAAATTCTGTTTAAGGATGAAAAGCTGCATGAAATCTGTCTGGCAATTATGACCGCCACTGACATTAATATTGTTTATATTTTACCAGCAGGAAACCATCAGAATCCAAGTCCAGATACCATCTGGAAAGCAGGAGGGGAAAGGACCTACACAGACTACCATATCAATCCCTCAACAGAAGAACTTGGCTGTGGCCAGTCAAGGCCAGCAAGTCAAAGTGTCTACGAACGGCAGTGTGAGCAACAGCCCCCAGATCATCCACATCACACCCATAGTTGGACAGCAACAGTACTTCCTACAGCAGAACCCTGGAGACCCTCCTATTCAGCTGCTACTGCAGAGCTCAACACCTGTGGTTGGGAGCCTGGTTCCCGTTGTGCACAAACTGCCCATACCTGTTCAGACCCCTGTCCAGCAGCCTTCAGGTAAGGCCCCGGTCAATGGGACAACAGTCACAGCAATTAAACCTGCCACGTCTGTCTCTGTCCCCACAGTGGAAAAAGTCAAAAGGGTCAAAACCAGAATGAAAAAGGCACCGAAAATCAAAACGCGTTCCGGGAGGGTGTCCAGACCACCCAAGTACAAGGTGAAGGACTATAAGTTCATCAAGACAGAGGACTTGGCCGAGAGCCATCAGTCAGATTCTGACGACTACTCTGAAATCAGTGTGGAGGAAGATGAAGATGGTGAGGATGGTAAAAAGGGAGCAGCATCTATGATTTACAGTCACAAGCGGAAGGCCTTTCAATGTGAAACGTGCGATAAAGCTTACATAGGCCATGGAGGTCTGTCCAGACACTACAGGCTGAACCCCTCCCACGGTGAACTGAAGTCACTTCCTGAAGGGACCTCTAAAACAGACAGCCCTGATAAAAGCGCAAACGCTGGGGCCGAACATAAGAAGCCGACTGAAGAAAGTAATGCAAGCAGTGTTAAAAATACATCAGGTCCTGAGAAAAGTGAGGCCACAGAGAAAACAACTGCTGCAATGTCAACCACTCAACAAAAAGTAAGACCCTAGAAAGTTACCATCTCAACCAATGTTGACAAAAAAAAATGACCATTGGTATGTTTACAACCCATAGCTAATTTAGCCTAAAGCTAATATGGTTACCGGTATGTCTGTCTGTTATAGTGACCGTTTCTTGGACACAGACTAAGCCTAGTCCTGTTCTAAAAATACAAATCATGCACAACGGAAATTCTCTAGAAATAGCTTTAGTTCAGGACTAGGCTTTATCTGTGTCTGGGAAACTGATCCATAGTGTTTTACTGATTCTGTTGTACGTCCACAGGCAGATACCACAGCAACCCAAGGAGTAGCAGTTTCTACCAGGCAGGCTGTGGTCCAGGCTCGGGGACCAGGGAGGCCCAGAGGACGAGGCAGACCACCTACCAAAGCACACCCAGCGGTGAGACTGGGGCGACCTCCAAAGATAGGAGGGGGAGCAGCCAGCGTGGAGCAGCAGACCCAGAGTAGGAAAGCATGGCTCAAAGAGGTACATCAAATTAAGCGTCAGGATTAGAAAACGTTACTACCATAAAAAATGTGCTCAAAAGCATTTTGTTCTGAGAATGCAACACATAGCGATGCTGTGAGTATCACATCTGAAAATCATACCTACCAATGGTGCTAATGACAAAGGATAGGAATGTGTATATACTAGTACTTTACTACGTCACTTGTCCCCTGTTTAGGTGACACACGAATGTGACAATGAAGAACTAATGGAGACTGTGCTCCCTCGTCTGGCTAAGGTCATGACTGTCTGGGAGTTCCTCCTGATGAAGGTACGGTCACCACCTGAAAAACAGTGCAATAAAAAAGAAGTTACGTAATACATGGTTTTTGCTGCACATTGTTTGAATGCATGGTGATATAGTGGGAAAATTGGATGTTCACATTTTAGGCTTGATATGGAAGCTAATTACCTCTGGACAAATGGTGGATCTGTTTATCATATTTTTTGCAACAGTCAAATAAAGAATAAGACGTTCTGTTTTTAGTTTACTGAATAAGTGTATCCCATTTAACCTAAGGTGGAGAAGGGGCGGCAACCCAAAACCCAGTTTTCGGATGTGTACCGGGAGTTTGAGAAGCTCCACAGTCAGGTGAAGAAAATGGCCCAAGACTACATCAGTAACCCTCAGGGTGTCCACATGGCCTTGGAGGTCCACAATGTAGAGGTAAAAATTTATACAGAATATTTTCCTGCTAGCACTGACTTTGCTGATAACTACTTTGAGGGAATATGTACTTGCCTACGACTGTGATATGTGGTTGTCTCACCCAGCTATCTTAAGATGAATGCACTAATTGTAAGTCACTCTGAATATGAGCATCTGCTAAATCACTAAATTGTTATTCCATCTTGGAATCAAAATGTAGAGAGTAAAAGTTTCATACTGTACATCCTGTCACTTAGGTTGCCAAATCTCTTGGCATCTTCGATGAGGTGAACAAGTTCAAAGTTCTGAACACTCCAACTCAGCAGAATGTCACCAACATGGCAACCAAGAATGTCCACTATATGGAGGTAAGGAGAGCACTATTTAATTTAGACCGCACACTTCTCTACGCTAAGGGAATTATGGCATTATTATGGATTGTTTTCATAAATGAATTATGAGATGCTCAGATTTGAGTAATTGTTAGATTGACGTGAGTCTTTCTCTACCTAGAATTCTAAAATGTTACCTCCAACAAAGAGGTTTAAAATGGAAAACCAGGCTGGTGTTCAGATCCATCAGAACGGCATTGAGACTTCCACAAAAGGTATGTTGTATTTTTTTACCTGATGCTACTAACAATTTGTGGATAGATATTTGCTATATGTCCAAAGTAGATCACTTTTCATTATCTTCTGCTTTCTTTTCCCTGTATCCTCTCAGAATCCAGTGAGGCCAAAGTCGAGAACACCGCAACAACAAGCATGAAGTACATTTCGCCACATACTGAGGTGGTCACCAAGAGTCCCGTGGGCCCTGAAGTCACTCAGACTGCTACCATCACACCACAGGTCGTCTCATCTAACCCTGAGACGAACATAACACCCATGGAACTGATCCAGGATCACTTATCCAACAGCATGACAGAGACCGTTGACTCAGTAGGAGAGGAGGCCATGGAGACAGATCAGGGTGTGTCTGGTACAGAACCTACCGAGGTCCTGAGCACCAGTGACATAGCGGATCAAATGAAGGAGCTAGAGAAGGCCTTGGCCACAGACCCAGTCGCAGTTGATCAGCAGCCCATGAGTACTCAGCCGCAGCAGTCCAACCCTACCCCAGTCCAGCAGAGTGGCCTAACCCAGGCTGCCTCCACCTCCAGTGGACAAGGCCAGGTGGTGGTTCAGGAGGCCCAGGGCTGCCAGGAGGTCCAGGAGATCTACATCCAGACGGAGGGGCTGACCATGCATCTAGCAGAAGGCCAGGAGGGCGAATTGGCCTCGGAGCGCATAGTCATCGTCAACGGGCCTGATGGCACCACTATGCACATCCGCGCCCCTGAAGGAGTCCCTCTGGAAGCAGTCCACGCTCTGCTTGGTATTGAGGCTGAGGGGAAAACACAGCAGTGATGATTGTTGTTCCTCCACACCCAGCCACCTCAACACCAAGCACACGTCTCTCTTTTCCATCTGGTGGATTTTAAGTGTATTCCTGGTATTCTTTGTAAATTTGTAAACGTTCTTTTCGTTGTGGTGTTTTCATCCTTTAACAAGTGCTTAGTTTGTGATATGTTTATATGTAGATAAATATCAAAGCAGTACAAAAAATGTTGCACTATTTTATTACTTTTTATATATTTGGGTGTAACATTTTCCAAAATAGGTTTCTAATACCATTGAAAATGAATGCAAATGAGGGGAAATAAAATCAAAAGTTAAGAAATTGTGGTTATTCATTTCCATGTTTCATTTGTGACTCATTGTTGCAGTACAACCATTTCATATGCTGTACAGTTGAACTCATTTTCCTAATAAAGGATGCGAGAACTAAATCATTTTATTATTTCATGGAGTTGAAACCAGCAGCATTGCTGTGCATGAGTTCCTTTGTAATGGCCATACAGTAGTTGTCATTTATTTATGGACTTGTTAGTACAGTAGCCATAATAGTCTATAAACAAAATAGAATGTTCCAACTGAAGTTGGTTAAATTGGCCTATGCCCTGTCTCTAAAAGAAGACCCTCCAACAGTAACTTTGCCCTGTCATCTGTGTACGGCTGATACAGCCAGCAGGACAGGTACACCATTGAAAGGTCTGGGTTAGTTGTGTGAGCTAGCTCCTGAAGAATAGCCCGTTTCAGAGTCAGTTCTTGCTTGTAGGCTTCATAGAGCTTGTTGGAGACGTCTGCTGCAATGAAAAGAGACATTTCATAAAACAAATGGTCCATACTAAAAACACCTTGAGGGCCAATTTCCCAGATACAAATTAAGCCTACCATAGAACTAAAAAGGCAATTGAGAATCTCCAAAGTGTTTTCTAGTCTAGAACTTGGTGTAGCCTGGGAAACCAGTTCAATGTGTATTTTCAAAGCGCAGGGCATCTAAAACTGATTAATGGTCTCACCGAACTGTGACGTAGGCCAGGTCTGAAACAAAGGAGTTTGTCTTCCTCCTGTTCCATACTGGAATGTCTCTAGATCGATGATCCCCTTCTCAGAGGAAACTAACTTCTCCATTTTTGATACAATACGAGTCTAATGGGAAGAAAAAAAAGAGTCAGTAATGACACCGACAGCACAATTGTAGCCTGGTCCCAGATATTTTTGTGTTGTGACAATGACTATTGAGTTTGCAAGACAGTACAAACAGATCTGGAACCAGGCTACAATTGTTGGTGTTTCCAGGGAGAAAAAGAGAAAGTGGAACAATCCTCAATCAAGATTTGGCAGATTCTTCCACAATCTTTGGTTCTGTTCAATAATGGCACAAATGATCTACTCACCATTTTGTCCACGACACTTAGCAACTTGTCACACTCCTCTTCTAGTTCTCTACTGTTTTCAAATGCATTCTCTGAATTAGAGCTGGCAGAGGTGTCCTGACCCGCCATCATGACTTGCATCTCTTTCTGTGAACTGATTTTAATAAAGGGATAAGGAGGGGTGCACTTTAAGAGCTCTCTCACATTGGCATGACTTTCCTACCAATTCTGTATAAGTCCATGGATTATTAGACATGTATTATTATCCTACTACAAATCTTACAACAGCCTCGTTGGTAGAAACCACATACTGCAGAACATGGATTGACTTACCTTTTGTTGAATCCTAAATTGACTATCTTATTTGCCATGGTGGATCCTTCATCATTCAGTCGGTCCCATTTCAGAATCAGATTGTGCCAGTCTGCTGCGTTGTCCTTTACTTTCCTTGCACTGCCAGTCACTGCAGACTGGGACTTTCTGCCAGGAGTGGTCGTCTCTGATCCTTGTAGGCCTACTGGGGAAAAGACAGTAACACTTCTGTGTGTGGCCTAAGAGAGTGTGCCTGCCTGCTAGTGTCTTTGGTGTGGCCAAAGATATGGGAAGAGGTAATTTACTGACAACCAGGTAATGGGTAGATAAGTATATTAGATACATTTTTATTGCATAGATAGAAGATGAAATAAAACATAGCAAGTAATTCACCAGTTGACACAAGAAGGATTCTTACTAACTACCATTATGATTCTAAGGATGTAGCCAGAGCCATATATTTCATATTTAACAAAAATATAAACACAACGTGCAACAATTTCAATGATTTACAGAGTTACAGTTGATATAAGGAAATCATTCAATTTAAATAAATGTATTAAGGTCCTAATCTATAGATTTCACATCAGGAGCACAAACATGGGTGGGCCTTGGAGGACCCAGGCCCAGCCAATCAGAATGAGTTTTTCCCCACAAAAGGGCTTTATTACAGACAGAAATAATCCTCAGTTTCATCAGCTGTCCGAGTTGCTGGTCTCAGAAGATCCCGCAGGTAAAGGAGGCGGATGTGAAGGTCCTGGACTGGCGTGGTTACAAGTGGTCTGCAGTTGTGAGGCCGGTTGGACATACTGCCAAATACTCTAAAACGACGTTGGAGGCAGCTTAGAGTAGAGAAATTAATATTCAATTCTCTGGCAACAGCTCTGGTGGACATTCCTGCAGTCTGCATGCCAATTGCACGCTCCCTCAAAACTTGAGATTATCTGTGGTGTTTTGTGACAAAACTGCACACAAAAAAATTGTCAGAGACTCCAGTCACCCAAGTAATAGACTGTTTTCTCTGCCACCGCACGGCAAGCGGTACCGGTCCAGGCCCAAAAGGCTCCTTAACAGCTACCCCCAAGCCATAAGACTGCTGAACAATTAATCAATTAATCATGGCCACCAGACTATTTACATTTACCTCCCCCCTCCATATTTACATTTACCTCCCCCTCCATTTGTTTTGTACACTGCTGCTAGTCGCTGTTTATTATCTATGCATATTCACTTTACCCCTACCTACATTAACAAATTACCTCAACTAACCTGTACATTGACTCAGTACCGGTACACTCTGTATATAGCCTCAACAGATCACTGACCATCTCGAATCCCACCGTACCTTCTCCTCTGTGCAATCTGGTTTCCGAGCCGGTCACGGGTACACCTCAGCCACGCTCAAGGTACTAAACGATATCATAACCGCCATCGATAAAAGACAGTACTGTGCAGCCGTCTTCATCGACCTGGCCAAGGCTTTCGACTCTGTCAATCACCATATTCTTATCGGCAGACTCAGTAGCCTCGGTTTTTCTGATGACTGCCTTGCCTGGTTCACCAACTACTTTGCAGACAGAGTTCAGTGTGTCAAATCGGAGGGCATGTTGTCCGGTCCTCTGGCAGTCTCTATGGGGGTGCCACAGGGTTCAATTCTCGGGCCGACTCTTTTCTCTGTATACATCTATGCAGACGACACCATTCTGTATACTTCTGGCCCTTCCTTGGAAACTGTGCTATCTAACCTCCAAACGAGCTTCAATGCCATACAACACTCCTTCCGTGGCCTCCAACTGCTCTTAAACGCAAGTAAAACCAAATGCATGCTTTTCAACCGTTCGCTAACTGCACCCGCATGCCCGACAAGCATCACCACCCTGGATGGTTTCGACCTAGAATATGTGGACATCTATAAGTTCCTAGGTGTCTGGCTAGACTGTAAACTCTCCTTCCAGACTCATATCAAACATCTCCAATCTAAAATCAAATCTAGAGTCGGCTTTCTATTTCGCAACAAAGCCTCCTTCACTCACGCCGCCAAACTTACCCTAGTAAAACTGACTATCCTACCGATCCTCGATTTCGGCGATGTCATCTACAAAATAGCTTCCAATACTCTACTCAGCAAACTGGATGCAGTTTATCACAGTGCCAGCCGTTTTGTTACTAAAGCACCTTATACCACCCACCACTGCGACCTGTATGCCCTAGTCGGCTGGCCCTCGCTACATATTCGTCGCCAGACCCACTGGCTCCAGGTCATCTACAAGTCCATGCTAGGTAAAGCTCCTCCTTATCTCAGTTCACTGTTCACAATGGCAACACCCACCCGTAGCACGCGCTCCAGCAGGTGTATCTCACTGATCATCCTTAAAGCCAACACCTATTTTGGCTGCCTTTCCTTCCAGTTCTCTGCTGCCTGTGACTGGAACGAATTGCAAAAATCACTGAAGTTGAAGACTTTTCTCCCTCACCAACTTTAAACATCTGCTATCTGAGCAGCTAACCGATCGCTGCAGCTGTACATAGTCCATTGGTAAATAGCCCACCCAATTTACCTACCTCATCCCCCATACTGTTTTTATTTATTTACTTTTCTGCTCTTTTGCACACCAGTATCTGTACCTGCACATGACCTTCTGATCATTTATCCCTCCAGTGTTAATCTGCAAAATTGTAATTATTCACCTACCTCCTCATGGCTTTTGCACACAATGTATATAGACTCTTTTTTTTCTACTGTGTTATTGACTTGTTTATTGTTTACTCCATGTGTAACTCTGTGTTGTTGTCTGTTCACACTGCTATGCTTTATCTTGGCCAGGTTGCAGTTGTAAATGAGAACTTGTTCTCAACTAGCCTACCTGGCTAAATAAAGGGGGAAATAAAATAGAATAAATCAAATAAAAATTGTTGTTATTTTACTGTGTTCCTTTGTATTATTTTTTACTTTAGTTTATTTTGTTCTTCTTGAACTGCACTGTTGGTTAAGGGCTTGTAAGTAAGCATTTCACGGTAAGGTCTACACTTGTTGTATTCGGCGCATGTGACAAATAATGTTTGATTTGATTTTAGAGTGGCCTTTCATTGTCCCCAGCACAAGGTGCACCTGTGTAATGATCATGCTGTTTAATCAGCTTCTTGATATGCCACACCTGTCCTGTCGGGTGTAACGTCAATTTGTATAGTTTACTTCGCTACTTGAGTCATCTCTCTCCACTCGCTCTCTCTCCCAGCCACCCAATGAGAACATTTGTTGTTCCTCGACCACGAGACACTTGCATTCAGTCTGCATGGTCAGCATATGCAACTATGTTGATGACAACAATGATGTTTGCACTTTGCTTCTTAATATAAATCCACTAGCGTTATATAATTAATATTAGTTTGTTTTTCTTACATCTGCAAACAGCTTGTTTGTCTTTTCTTCGCAAGTTAGGCCTAAATCTTGTTAGACGCTAATGCTAATCACTAGCTAATAAATGTACTGAATCAGAGGCCACATAATTAGCTTTACAGCCTGATAATACCAGAGATGGTGTAGACCTAAATCAGCATGATGTTTGTACAACAGCATCTTCTAAATCAAAGAGGAATACAAAGCATGAAGTAGCTAAGAGAAAATCTTCAATGTAGCCAACGATTATAGGGTCCCCAAGGAAACACAACTCTTTGGTTCTTAACCTGTCACAATAACTCCTGCCTGGCATTATAAGTCCTTGTCATGTCAAACAATACTGTATTCAAAGTGTCAACTATTATATTCTAACTATAGAATTAGAATATTATATTCATTATATTTCCATGATTCCAACTGTTCACACAAGTGTTTTAATCTCAATCACTAGCCAAATCGCAATTGTAACATTTGGTTAAAAATAAGGCCTCGATGATTTGCCCATATCGTGCAGCCCTATGTGGCAGTATGGAAATTATCTCAAATGAGTGCAGGAAATGCAAAAATTGATAAATGCTTTAAAGTATTTTTAATTTAAGCTAAATTGAACAGTATAAAAGTATCAAAATGGAGAACGACCCATTGGAATCCTTTAGAATATAGGTGTTGCCACCCTAGGGTTACGTACTACTAAGCAAATTTAACACGATGGCACTGACAGATGGTCGTCTCGCTTCAAGTCCTTGCAAGTCCTTCAAGTACTATGTAGTATTTCATTTTTTTATGTATTATTTCTTACATTGTTGGCCCAGAAAAACTTAAGTCTAATTACATACAACCAGGAAGAACTATTGGATATGAGACGGATGTCAACTTACCAACATTACGACCAGGAATACGACTTTCGCAAAGCGGATCCTCTGTTTGGACCACCACCCAGGACAATGGATCTAATCCCAGAGCCGACCCAAGACAACGGCGGCGCAGAAGGGGCAGACGGAGCGGCCTGGTCAGGCTCCATAGACGTGCACATCGCCCACCGCTTCCAAGTATACTACTCGCAAATGTCCAGTCTCTTGACAACAAGGTAGACGAAATTAGAGCAAGGGTTGCCTTCCAGAGAGACATCAGAGATTGCAACATTCTCTGTTTCACAGAAACATGGCTCTCTCGGGATACATTGTCGGAATCGGTTCAGCCACTGGGCTTCCCCATGCATCACGCCTACAGAGATAAACACCTCTCTGGGAAGAGGGGGTGTATGCTTCATGATTAACGACTCACGGTGTAATCATAACAACATACAGGAACTCAAGTCCTTCTGCTCACCCGATCTAGAGTTCCTCACAATCAAATGCCGGCCATATTACCTTCCAAGAGAATTCCTGTCAGTTATCGTCACAGCTGGGTACATACCACCTCAAGCAGACACTAAGACAGCCCTAAAGAAACTTCACTGACTCTATATAAAGTGGAAATCATATATCCTGAGGATGCATTTATTGTAGCTGGGGATTTGAACAAAGCAAATTTGAGAACAAGGCTACCTAAATTCTATCAGCATATTGATTGCACTACGGGTGGGTGTAAAACACTTGACCACTGCTACTCAAACTTCCGCGATGCATACAAAGCCCTCCCCCGCCCTCCCTTCGGCAAATCCGACCACGATGCTATCTTGCTCCTACCGTCTTATAGGCAGAAACTCAAAAAGGATGTACCCTTGACTAGAACCATTCAATGCTGGTCTGACCAATCAGAAATCCATGCTTCAAGATTGTTTTGATCACGCGGACTGGGATATGTTCCAGGCCATCCTCAGAGAATAACATCGACCTATACACTGACCCGGTGAGTGAATTTATAAGGAAGTGCATTGGAGATGTTGTACCCAATGAGACTATTAAAACCTACCCTAACCAGAAACCGTGGATGGATGGCGGCATTCGCGCAAAACTGAAAGTGCAAACCACCGCATCTAACCATGGAAAGAGGTCGGGGAATACGGCTGAATTTAAACCGTGCAGTTATTCCCTCCGCAAGACAATCAAACAAGTGAAATGCCGGTACAGGGACAAAGTGGAGTCGCAATTCAACGGCTCAGACACGAGACGCATGTGGCAGGGTCTACAGGAAATCCCGGTCTACAAAAAGAAAACCAGCCATGTCACAGACACTGACGTCACGCTTCCAGACAAACTAAACATCTTCTTTGCCCGCTTTGAGGATAATACAGTGCCACCGTCACGGACCACAAACAAGAACTTCTCTGTGGCCGACATGAGTAAAACATTTAAAAGTGTTAACCCTCGCTAGGCTGCTGGCCCAGACGTCATCCCTAGCCGTGCCCTCAGAGCATGTGCAGACCTGCTGGCTGGTGTATTTACGGACATATTCAATCGCTCCCTATCCCACCCTATCCCAGTCTGCTGTCCCCACATGCTTCAAGATGGCCACCATTGTTCCTGTACCCAAGAAGGCAAAGATAACTGAACTAAATGACGACCACCCCGTAGCACCCACTTCTGTCATCATGAAGTGCATTGAGAGACTAGTCAAGGATCATATCACCTCCACCTTACTGGCTACCCTAGACCCACTTCAGTTTGAATACCGCACTACCAGGTCCAAAGACGATGCAATCGCCATCACACTGCACAAATCCCATCTGGACAAGAGGAATACCTATGTAAGAATGCTGTTCATTGATTACATCTCAGCATTCAACACCATAGTACCCTCCAAGCTCATCATCAAGCTAGAGAACCTGGGCCTCAACCCCGCCCTGTGCAATTGGGTCCGGGACTTCCTGACGGGCCGTCCCCGGTGGTGAAAGTAGAAAACAACATCTCCACCTTGCTGACCCTCAACACTGGGGCCCCACAAGGGTGCGTGCTCAGCCCCCTCCTATACTGCCTGTTCACTCACAACTGCATGGCCATGCACGCCTCCAACTCAATCATAGAGTTTGCAGACGATACAACAGTAGTAGGCTTGATTACCAACAACGACGAGACAGCCTACAGGGAGGAGGTGAGGGTGTGTGGTGTCAGGAAAACAACTTCTCACTCAACGTAAACAAAACAAAGGAGATGACTGTAGACTTCAGGAAACAGCAGAGGGAGCACCCCCATATCCACATCGAAGTGACAGCAGTGGAGAAAGTGGAAAGTTTTATGGTCCTTCAGCATACACATCAATGACAAACTGAAATGGTCCACCAACACAGACAGTGTGGTGAAGAAAGTGCAACAGCGCCTCTGATGAAATTTGGCTTGTCACCCAAAATCCTGACTAACTTTTATAGATCCACAATCGAAAGCATCCTGTCGGGCTGTATCACAGCCTGGTACAGCAACTGCTCTGCCCTCAACCGCGAGGCTCTCCAGAAGGTGGTGCGGTCTGCACAATGCATCACCGGGGGCAAACTACCTTCCCTCCAAGACACCAACAGCACCCTGATGTCACAGGAAGGCCAAAAAGATCATCAAGGACAACAACCACCTGAGTTGCTGCCTGTTCACACCGCTACCATCCAGAAGGCGAGGTCAGTACAGGTGCATCAAAGCTGGGACAGAGAGAAGCTGTTCTTCAGGCTCTCAAGGCCATCAGACTGCTTAACAGCAATCACGAACACAGAGAGGCTGCTGCCTACATGGAGACCCAATCACTGACCACTTTAACAAATGGATCATGAGTCCCTTTAAACAATGCCACTTTAATAATGTTTACATATCTAACATTACTCATATGTATACACTGTATTTTATACCATATATTGCACCTTGCCTATGCCGCTCGGCCATCGCTCATCCATATATTTATATGTACATATACTCATTCACCCTTTAGATGAGTGTATTAGGTAGTTGTTGGGGAACTGTTAGATTACTTGTTAGATTTTACTGCACTGTCGGGAACCAGAAGCACAAGCATTTCGCTTCACTTGCATTAACATCTGCTAACCATGTGTATGTGACAAATACAATTTGATTTTACATGTATTATTCAAAAACATAAAATAGCGTCATACCGTAATTTTTTTTAATACCGTGATATATTTTCTCCATATCACCCAGACCTAGTAGCTGGCTACCTCCGGTTCAGGGCATCGTTCTAAGCTAGCTAGCTCGCTCAGCAGTGGTCCAATCAATCAACATTGAATTTGTTAACACCATCCACCTCATTCGCTAACACAAGACTGGAGTTATTGCCTTTACCTTCCATTGTTATTGTATATCCATGGCTTATACTATTCAAGTTGTTAGTTTATTGAAGTACTCTTGTGCTTCCTGAAACACACATTTCTTCCAAAGTCAACTTCCGCATATTTCTTCTTCTGGGTCTGTGACAGACTGTCAGCGCCAGTGAAATTACCGCCACCTACCCCAGAGTATTGAATTACAATGGATTTCAGTGTCTTGCAACTCCCAGTACATTCTCAGTAACACACACACAAATTCATCATAAAGCTTCTGACATTAAAAACTGTTTATTAAATACTTTTTCTCCATCAAAAAGATGACATACAGTAACTCATGTTAAATCCATAGTGGGGGTTTTCATGACAGACTAATTTGTTCAACAGATGACAGAAGAGGGACCACAGAATAAGATGATGTATGAAATAGCTATCAATGTATGTTTATCTCTGTCAAAGTCATTTATTGGTTGGGGGGGTCATGTGCTGCTGTGTGTGGCTGACTGTCGGTCCCAGAGTCTCCCTCAGCTGGTGCCTGATGGTACAGAGTGTGTAGGCGCTCAGCATTTATATCAGCATCCTCTGCCCCTTCACAACACCGCTGCCAGATTTGGGGGATAGCATCGATTCCATAGTGTGCCCCTGCAATGGCCCCCGCCATGCAGGCAATGGTGTCTGTGTCTCCCCCCAAGGCCAGACTGTATGCCATTGTCCTCTCCAGGCCACCATAGCGCTCAGGCAGACCCTCCCGGGGTTCCAGGCAGTGCAGCACACAGAAGATGGCAGTAGGGACAGAATGCAGGGCTGCAATGCCATTGCCTGAGTACAAACACAGAAAGAAGTACATATTTAGAGTGAACAAAAATTGCTAGTCTATCATACTAGCTAGTGATAAGTGATAAACTAGTAAATTATATTCCAAGGCCAGTAGAGAATAACAAAATCCTAGAGGGATAATGCCACCATTGAATGTAGATTGTATTTACCCCATAAGTCAATACTGACCTAACTCAGATATGACCTCTTCAATGCTGACACTGTTGTTCCTTTCCATCAGGTCCTTGACTCTGTGCAGTCGATCACAGAATGGGAACTCTGACTCGCTGAAGCTGGAGATACAAAACAGAACAAGACGAAAGAAAAGTTGAGAACCAAAAACTCTCCTCCGTGCAACGGTTATTTCTTCAAGCACCCTAGAAAAGGCGTACCCTTATGTTTGAATTCATCATTGGGCGATTCCACGACAGAATAGCCCAGAGTCCACTCAGGAAATGTGTTTGTTTATTGTTTCAAACAATGTCTAAAAATAGGCCAAATCAAAAAATGGGGTATTAATAATATTTTTAATTGTTGAATAAATGAATGTAAAAAAAAGTATAATATATATAAATAATTTAGACACACCATATTTTAGAGCACACAAAAAGCAGTATAATGACACCAAGATGTAGCATGTACAGATCACAGATCATAGGGTCTTACAGGAGGCACGTATAGGTCTACCAAGTGCCTAAAATTGCCACTTTCATCATGACATTCTCAAAAATAGTCTGTGATACAAATGTAAAAAGCATGTCAAACATATTTTCTCACAATTAAGTTTCTATGTGAGATTTGCCAACATTCTGAGATACCAAAATTATTATTTTTCCACACCTGGCGTGGAAACACACCATTTATTTGGATTTATTTTTTACCTTAATTTAACTAGGCAAATCAGTTAAGAACAAATTCTTATTTACAATGACGGCCTACCAAAAGGCCTCCTGCGGGGACGGGGGCTGGGATTAAAAATATAGGACAAAACACACATCACGACATCATTCTCTAATAACTCTATTACTCATGTTTACAAGTACAGTTCCAGTCAAAAGTTTGGACACACATACTCATTCCAGGGTTTTTCTTTATTTTTACTATTATCTACATTGTAGAATAATAGTGAAGACATCAAAACTATGAAATAACAAATATGGAATCATGTGTAACCAAAATAAGTGTTAAACAAACCAAAATATATTTTATATTTCAGATTCTTCAAAGTAGCCTCCCTTTGCCTTGATGAAAGCTTTGCACACTCTTGGAATTCTCTCAACCAGCTTCATGAGGTAGTCAATTAACACATGTGCCTTCTTAAAAGTTACATTTGTGGAATTTCTTTCCCTCTTAATGCGTTTGAGCCAATCAGTTGTGCTGTGACAAGGTAGGGTTGGTATACATAAGATAGCCCTATTTGGTAAAAGACAGAGTCCATATTATGGTTGAGAGAATGCCAAGAGTGTGCAAAGCTGTCATCAAGGCAAAGGGTGGCTATTTGAATATATTTTGATTTGTAAAAAATAAAAAAAAGGTTACTACATGATTCCATGTGTTATTTAATAGTTTTGATGTCTTCACTATTATTCTACAATGTAGAAAATAGTACAAATAAAGAATAACCCTTAAATGAGTAGGTGTTCTAAAACTTCTGACCGCTAGTGTATATTCCCGCTACCAGTCACTTTTCAGCCCTGTTTACATTTATATCCTACTACCAGTCATGTTTTATGTATAAACCTACCTCAACCACACATTGCATAAGGCATAAATATCATACCCCCCAAAAATGCTAACCTCCCGTTATTGTAATGGTGAGAGGTTAACAAGTCTTGGGGGTATGATATTTGTGCGTCTACAACTTTATCACTCATCATTATTCACAATTAATTCAGGAATATCCGTAATCATGGTAGCATCCTCATTAATGTAGAAGTGTTTTGAAACATATTGTATTCTTATTTTACAATAAGAGACTCATAAATGACACAATGCCTTATTTGACCTAAGATAAACAATTTAAAGGCAATGCAACTAAATACTAATTGAGTGTGTGTAAATTTCTGACCCACTGGGAATGTGACGAAAGAAATAACAGCTGAAATAAATCACTGTACTATTATTTTGACATTTCACATTCTTAAAATAATGTGGTGATCCTAATTAAAAATCAGCCGTTTTCAGCTACAATAGTCATTTACAACATTAACAATGTCCTGTATTTCTGATCAATTTGATGTTATTTTAAAATGGACCAAAAAATGTGCTTCCTTCAAAAAACAAGGCCATTTCTAAGTGACCTCAAACTTTTGAACGTTAGTGTAAGTGAATTTGTCCCAATACTGTTGGACCCCTAAAAAAAGGGGGGGGGGGACTTCGTACAAAAAGAGCTGTAATTTCTAAAACGTTCTACCCGATAAGGATGAAAATAACCTGAAACTGACAGTCTGCACTTTAACCTAGGTCATCATATCATTTCAAATCCAAAGTGCTGGAGTACAGAGGCAAAACAACAACAAAAAATGGTCACTGTCCCAATACTTTTAGAGCTCACTGTATATTATTATTACTACTACGATCACTGCATTGTTGGGAAAGAGCTCTTAAGGTAAGAATTTCACTGTACTGTTTTCACTGGTTGTATCCTTTGCACTTGGTAAATTAACGTAAACTCTTTGTTACTCTGTTTAAATACTTACACTCTTGAGTCACTGCGAGCAGCATCTTCTGCTTCCACCGCCTCCATCTCTGAGATGAGTTTGTTGATAAACGTAGGCCTATGTGGCAGTTCCAAACCCCCCTGTAAAGAAAGGTGGACCGCGAGGGCCTGGAGCACTGCTCCATTGTAACCCAGAGAACAGGAGTGGGTCAGCATCGCGCCAAGCCTGGAGTACTGGGAGCAGAGAGGGAGAGAAATAGGAGATACAGAGAGAGCGAGAGCAGAGAAAGAGAGAGAGGATTTAAGTATGGCAGTACCCAGCTAAATGAAGACAGTCAAATTGGAATGGTTGTTAGGGTGACAGTAGCCTTATATCCTCCTCAAACAGCAAATCTGTTGAGTTTCTAGCTGGTTTTCTAGGACGGCCAGTAATGGTAGCCATTGTAGCCACTCGCCCCCACCACACATTCTGTCACTAACCCTCCTAATGTCAACTTGGTTACTGAAAGCCAGCGCAAAAGGTGCAGCCCTCATCGCACCACCATTCCCAAAGGAGCCGTGGCCACTGAACTGAGCCCGAGCCGGCTGAAAGACATCATTAAGGTGTGGAGATGCAAGCTTCCTCAACACCTGGATCACACCTGCCCCGTACCCCCGCCCTGGAGAATGGCTGTATTCCTTTGCAAACCTGCAGAGAAAAAGCACCCCAACATAATATTTACATTTTATAGATTCTTAATACTACTGAAACTGTAATACACAGACAGACCCCTAACTGTCTACTTTACCTGCGTGCCATGTCTTGCTCATCGAACCCTGCCCTGGTCAGCAGAGACTGGACAACACAGCGCGTCATGGCAGTGTCATCACTGTACTGCAGAATACCTGGACACACACAGATGATGATGATGATGATGACGACGATATGATAGTGTGTTGGTGGGTGTCTGATATAAGGCTTAGAGGCACATTCACAGAAGACTGCTATAAATGTGTAGCCATTTCCCATTAAATATAGGTTAATGTTGCATTGAACAATCCACATATTTTATAGGGATTAGGATTAAGCGAGGAGGGGGGCTGAGGTAGATGCATGGTGATACATGTGAGTATTTGTACTGAAGACACATTAGTCCCTTGTTTTTCAATATTAATAGTGATCGATCTTGTCTCACCATCGCCGCGACTCTCATCCTCCAATCCGTTCAAATGCTGCAATACACGGTCCATGGGCACCTCCTCTGCACCTTCAAATTCTCCACCAACGCAGTCTCCCAGCACCGCAGCAACCAGTGCACCGCGGAACCGAGACAAAGAGGCTGGTCCTCCCGCTCCCCCTGACCGCACCGCCGTCATGGCCATGTTGTAATTTGTGAATGACTTTTGCTTGCTAAATTATCTATACCCCCCTCTCTGTACAAGCGATTGATCTCCAGTTCGCTGACGATAGCTAGAACAAATCAACAACAATGTCGAGTCTCCTTTCCTGCTTCCTGTTGACGTTTAGTTGACTATTTGACCTATGAGAAACGTTGAGCGTTGCAGCTGGGAATAAACGATTTAGCTAGAACAATAACTAACACAAGATCGGTATTCTGTGTCGTATTCAATGGTATAAAATGAAGCATAGTGGGCAGAACAAGCAAGGAGGTGGGCACGAACTATCTAGATCCTATTGGTGAGTTCTAGTATTATTTGCATATTTTCGTTAGGGAACGCCTTCTCTGTGAAGTGCGCGTGTGTAATAACTAAATTCACCCTTGTACTCTTTGTGAACAACGTCACGTCTACAAAGCTTAATGCACTCTATTCGTAACACATTTTAGTTGTGTGAACAGAAAATTGTATTGAGTTCGGGGTTTTCTTCGATTACAAAATTAGCAAAATGTCGGCCCAGTTCCATCTCGCTATATTACTGCCAGCCACTTGGCTTTCCCTCTTCACCATATTTGGGGAGTGGACATTCCAACCGGATGCTTCAGGTTTGTATATCCGGTGTGAAAATCTGTCTTCTTGTTTTATCTGTAATATTACCCATCAATCTGGACTTAATTTCGACCTGCAACGTCAATGCTAAACTACCTCGTAGGGTACTGGACTAATCCAAATATGCGGGATTTTAGCTTGGAAAACTAAATAAAGTGTCCAGATTGGCTATCTAGCCATAGAATGGAGTACGAATTCAGATAATATGTACCATGTTTATCATTTTAATGTATTGCGTTATTGAATCAAATTACCAGACCATAAACAGAGTATGCGCAAAGCTATGGCGCTTTACGGTACAGCCATGCCAGCAGAAAGGGAGAGTTCGATGTGCATGCAACTTCCCATTGAAAAGCTAGCTAACACATATTAGAATGCCCCCTCCATGAAAATGATTTCAGACACATCCTGCAAATAATAATCTACCTCATGCACAGTGTGAAGTCGCTTTTGCACTGTCTCTAACAATAACATTGTGAAACAGTGCATCCTAGCTAGCGTTAGCGGCAAAACCAAAGGAAACTCCCCCGAGAAGAACAGCGCGCAACAAAAACATGGCGGAGTCAGAGGAGGCAAAACAAAAATCTCAGGTGAAAATATGTAAACAAATAATTAAGACATTATCTTATTAACTAGTTAGCCATCTGTTTCTGTTCAGCCGTGTTACAGCCAGCATCATATATGTCCCTCTTCAACTGCATTAGTAGCTAGCTAAACGTTACAGTCGAGCTAACGTTAGCTAGCTAACTATTTAGCTTTCTTACGTAGCAGTGCTCGTAGAACAATCAACCCTCGTATCAAAGATGGGCCCACAGTTCTGTCAAAAGTACGTTATGAGATTGTATTACTGTGTAAGTGTACAACGGTCTATGTCAAGAGGTCCGAAACTTTATGACAGACAGTCCATAACCGCAGATCAGGGTCGCTGTTGCAAGCAAGGGCCACTACGGCTGTGTACCTACTACAGTAACTGTTCAGAGGTATGGTCCCTCATGGCACAGGCAGTAGTGTGCTTGTTCTGTATGCAATATGGTTTCTGGTTCAAACCCCAGTCAAAACATTCCCCCTCAATATGCTGCACTATTAATACTATAGGAACAAAGTGGTAACTTAAACTGGTTGTCTCCCTCCACACAGCATGAACTCCGGCTGTCCAAGGCTTTTGATGAGGCGGTGAAGCTCTCAGCCCCCATGGCTGGTGAGTCCCAGAGGCAGCACACTCCTCTCTCAACCAGATCTCTCTGGAGCAGCATCACAACCGGACCAGTCTTTGATGCACCAGAACCAGTCGGACGGCCTGACGTCGACCATGATTTTAGCAGTGATGATGAGGGGCATGTATTCCCTCACATCTCTCACCCTACCAGTGCCACCTTCTCCCTGGCTGGTCTGGGGGTGGTCGAGCAAGAAGACGAGCTGGATGGGGTTCCTGTGTTTGGGGTAGATGAGGAGGAGGAGGAGGAGTGGAACATAGCCCTGCCCAAGATGGCACTGGGTGATGTGGAGTCTGACAGAGAGTCAGCCGGACAACCTGACACACAACATGCAGAGACTCAGGATGGTGATCAAAATGCGACTGACAGATTCCTTGATGCAATTTCACTTTCCAAAGTTAGAACAAGTGAGAATGAAACCATGATGTCTAACCTGAGTTGTCCTGTGATGTACCCCCTCAATCATTTCTTACTTCTCAACATAACTTTTACATTTCTTACTACTTAGGCCTACTTCTTGTGCAATGATTAACAACAGTCATTCTTTTGACAGCTTCTGAGGAGGCTAGTCAAACTGCTGAGTACAGACTAACCATACAAGGAGAAAGTCATCTTTCAACTAACCACTCTCTGTCCCCTTTACCAGAGAACAGCTTGGGTAAGACTGCAAGCAACCTTGTCCTGCTAGTTATAACTCATTTTAATAAAAAACATTAATTTGATAGTTTTTCCGCTTCATGCACATGCTATGCACAGTATTAGAGCTGTGATGATGATTCCATTAAATTGCCTTTTCTCCATTTCTGTCAGATGAAGGAAGTCTGAATCGGTCTACGGCTGGGGGATCCAGCCGTCAAGAGGTCTGTTACTGTATGACTTAAGTATACAGGTAGTGTAAATGCTTTTATGAACATTACATTTTTTTTGTCTCCTTCATTTATCCATTTCGTCCCTTTTACCTGACCTCCAGAGGTCAGAGAATGTGTTCCAGAACCCAGCGATGGGGGACAGAGAAGAGCCCCCCATCTCTCCCCTCATGAACATCAAGGATGAGCCCATAGATGAAGGATATGACTGTGCCCTTCTACCCTCAACACGGAATATCAAGGAGGAACTGGACAACACAACTCCTGAGGTCAGCCAATGCTCCCATGCCCTGTCTTCAATCAATCTTCCCCCAGCTTTCACACACTTGATTTGATGGTTCTGTGATACTGTGTTTTATTATTATTATACAGACTCTGCTCTGTGTTGTATGTTACAGGAGGAGCTGAGAATCAGTTCTGTCTTTTCCGTTGGAGGAGGAAACTCCTATGGCTCTCCCACTGGTGAGAGAATCAGCATATTACAGTCCCTTTAGAAAGTATTCATACCCCTTGACTTATTCCAAATTTTGTTGTGTTACAGCCTGAATTCAAAATTGATTAAATTGATTTTTCTCTCACTTATCTACACATAATACCCCATAATGACAAATTTAAAAACTATATATATTTTTTTGAATTTTTGCTATTACTCTCTAAATTGAGCTCATGTGCATCCAATTTCCTTCGACCATCCTTGAGATGTCACTACGACTTGAAGTCCACCTGTGGCCAATTCAATTGTTTGGACATGATTTAGAAAGAAACACACCTGTCCATATAAGGTCCCACAGTTGACAGTGCATGTCAGAGGAGAAACTATACCATGAAGTCCAAGGAACTGTCTGTTGATCTCAGAGAGAGAATTGTGGTGAGGTATATATCTGGGGAAGGGTTTAAAACAATTTTGAGTGTTGAAAGTTTCCAAGAGCACAGTGGTCTCCATAATTTAGAAATTGAAATAATGTGGAACCCCCCAGACTCTGCTAAGAGCTGGCTTTCTGACCAAACTGGGCAAGAAAGACCTTGGTGAGGGAGGTGACCCAATAATTGAATGAACACTCTGACAGAGCTACATAATTCCTTGGCTGAGACGGGAGAACCTGCTGGGGGGTAACTGCTGGGATACCACTAACAGTAACCATAGAAGAAGTTATGACTTCCTTGAACAAGGTCTACTTGCATTTGATTTTGTGTAATAAGACGGTACAAACAGAAGACGTTTTCTTTATTTTTGTGGTCTAGCATGACTGTGCTGTGACTGTGGTCAGCATTGCAGGTGCTTCATGTAGTTTGCAGTAGTGAAATTGATTTTGATTGTGATAATGATGGGATCAACCTTTTACAGCTGTTGTAAGTAGGAAAAGAGAAACAGAAGGGATCATGATGGAGGTCTGAATACTGCTGGGGAATTGAGTGGTGTTGAAATTAGGCTCTAGAACAGTACACTATACTGTAGGAAGAGCGCTACAAAATGTTTTTTCCCTGAACCATCAAACTAAAACATTCAGAGAATGATAGGGGTATTTAAGGACGCCAAAGTTTTGGTATTTGGCAAATTATTGATTTATGCAAATGGTAAAATGATACAGGAGAAAATTCTGACCCTTAATGAGGATCGGGTGAAATGCTATATCCCGGTGCTAAGGCCAAATGGGGGTAACTGCTGGGATACCACTAACAGTAACCATAGAAGAAGTTATGACTTCCTTGAAAGGTGGGAAAGTAACTGAAGCAAAAAGGATGTTGAGTGAAAAGTGGCAGTCGAGTGTATCCCACAACGGTACTGTTAAACTTTGAAGGTATATTGCCAATCGGAGTACAAATCCAATTTAAAAAGTCAAATAAAAATGTTATTTGTCACATGCGCCGAATACAACAGGTATAGAGACCTTACAGTGAAATGCTTACTTACAAGCCCTTAATGCAGTTTTAAGAAAAAAGTTTTAAAGTATTTATTCAAATAAACTGAAGTAAAAATAACAATTAAGTAGCAATAAAATAACAGTAGCGAGGCTATATACAGGGGGTACCAGTACAGAGTCAATGTGCGGTGGCACCGGTTTGTCAAAGTAATATGTACATGTAGGTAGAGGTAAAGTGACTATGCATGGATAATAAACTGAGAGTAGTGTAAAAATGGGGGCTGGGTAGCCATTTGATTAGCTGTTCAGGAGTCTTATGGCTTGGGGGTAGGAGCTGCTATTGCTTGCCGTGCGGTAGCAGAGATAAGTCTATGACAAGGATGGCTGGAGGCTTTTGCGGTTTTTTGGGCCTTCCTCTGACTCTGGCTGGTATAGAGGTCCTGGAGGGCAGGAAGCTTGGCCCAAGTGATGTACTGAGCCCTTTCTGGTTAAATAAAGGTTAAATATATATATTTTAAATTAAATCCATCTGGCCCTGCGGCCTTGTGAATGTTGACCTGTTTAAAGGTCTTACTCACATTGGCTACAGAGAGCGTGATCACACAGTCGTCCGGAACAGCTGATGCTCTCATGCATGCTTCAGTTTTGCTTGCCTCGATGCAAACATAGAAGTTATTTATGTCTGGTAGGTTCGTGTCACTGGGCTGCTCGTGGCTGTGCTTCCCTTTGTAGTCTGTAATAGTTTGCAAGCCTTGCCACGACGAGCGTCGGAGCAGGTGCTAGGAATGCTAAGTTACCGTGTCAGAGAATATGTGCCAGCTCCACTTCAGTGCTTTTATGCCAAAGGACAGAGCATATTGCTAATGTGTACAAAGGTTATATTAGATGTGCAAGGTGTGGTGGGGATGAAGTATACAGAAATTTCGATCTGATACTAAATTAAATGATGCAACTGTGAGCGCGTAGTGCAACATACTGGTGATGTGAAGTACAATACAAGCCATGGAAGCGCGGAGGTACCAAGTAACGAATAATGTATCCCTTGTGGAGGCTGTTTGGAAAATGAACAAGCCTTTTGATCTAAATGCTTTGGTTCCAGTACATTAGCAGTCAGTGGTGGCTGCTTCTAGGATGCCCATAGCACCAAGGGGGTCCATGGCACCTCGGACGAGTGTCAATGTGACACGCGAGCAATAATACATGGTAACAGAGAAATCCATGGTTGTAAATCGTATAGACTTCATAGCTTTCTTGTGTAGAGCAATTAACATCGGCCATATGAAAAAGAGCAGGACTGCACGAATAATGAAAGTAGTGAAGGCAT
This sequence comes from Oncorhynchus masou masou, assembly GCF_036934945.1. Taxonomy (NCBI): domain Eukaryota; kingdom Metazoa; phylum Chordata; class Actinopteri; order Salmoniformes; family Salmonidae; genus Oncorhynchus; species Oncorhynchus masou. The sequence continues at coordinate 19,486,381 of NC_088243.1, forward strand.
TCCAAGAAATACTGAACATTACTGAAGTTTCAGTACCCTTGATACATCAGATGATCAGGAACAGAATAAATTGTTGTATTATGTGTTTTATCATCTTCCTTCAATGGAATGCTAGAAGCTTTATTGCTAATTGATTTAGAGATTAAACCTGATGTGATATGTCTTCAAGAGATGTGGCTTAGACCACATCTTTACTTTATTATGCCTGGTTATTGTTCAATTAGATCTTGATAGAACAACTAGTCTTGCGTATTGTAATATACAGTATCTGTTCCACCTGAATATGAATGCGTGACGGTGGAAGTCTACAGTACAGGTAGTTATATTAAGCTTTTCAATTTCTACAGTCCTTGTTGACAACTATCAGTAGCGATGCTTGAAGAATTATCAGGATGCTTGGGTTCTAGAGCGATATGATGTGGTGACTTTAATACACATTAGTTTATGTGGACTGAAAGCTTCAAAGGGAGGGTGGTGCTTGGAATCATTGTTCTTCCTCTGTCAACCATGGTTACCTGCAAGGAAACATGTGCCATCATCATTGCTTTGCATAAAAAGGGCTTCACAGGCAAGGATATTGCTGCCAGTAAGATTGCACCTAAATCGACCATTTATCGGATCATCAAGAACTTCAAGGAGAGCGGTTCAATTGTTGTGAAGAAGGCTTCAGGGCACCCAAGAAAGACAAGCAAGTGCCAGGACCGTCTCCTAAAGTTGATTCAACTGCGGGATCAGGGCACCACCAGTACAGAGCTTGCTCAGGAATGGCAGCAGGCAGGTGTGAGTGCATCTGCACGCACAGTGAGGCAAAGACTTTTGGAGGATGGCCTGGTGTCAAGACAAGGTGAGCGCTACCATCAGTCCTGTGTCATGCCAACAGTAAAGTATCCTGAGACCATTCATGTGTGGGGTTGCTTCTCAGCCAAGGGAGTGGGCTCACTTACAGTTTTGCCTAAGAACACAGCCATGAATAAAGAATGGTACCAACACATCCTCCCGGAGCAACTTCTCCCAGCCATCCAGCAACATTTTGGTGACGAACAATGCCTGTTCCAGCATGATGGAGCACCTAACTAACTGGCTCGGGGAACAAAACATTGATATTTTGGGTCCATGGCCAGGAAACTCCCCAGACCTTAATCCCATTGAATTTGTGGTCAATCCTCAAGAGGCGGGTGGACAAACAAAAACACACAAATGCTGACAAACTCAAAGCATTGATGATGCAAGAATGGGCTGCCATCATGTGGCCCAGAAGTTAATTGACAGCATGCCAGGGCGGATTGCAGAGGTCTTGAAAAAGAAGGGTCAACACTGCAAATATTGACTCTTTGCATCAACTTCATGTAATTGTCAATAAAAGCCTTTGATGCTTATGAAATGCTTGTAATTATACTTCAGTATTCCATAGTAACATCTGTCAAAAATATCTAAACACACTGAAGCAGCACACTGTGTCATTCTCAAAATTTTGGGCCTCGACTACATAGTGGAGTTACTTTGAACACAGTCGTGAGATTTTAACGCTCATATTAATGTCTATAAGAAGAGGGATGTTGTTGACTCTTTGGATGCTGATTACATTGCATGGGATGCGATGCGATGCGATTAGCCCTAATAGGCTGTGGATGGACCGCCCCGGTCATAATAAATTGTGTTATGCAGTGTTTAAGCATCTTCCTGATGAGGTCATAAAGATTCTCCTGGGATTATTTAATGAGATCTGGAGTGAAGGGGTTATAACCTATGTAAACTGATGAAAAAGATTTTCAGCGGACTGTCTTATTTCTTTGAACACAAATGTCAAAGTGGATTCCATAAAGGTATATCTACCTTGGAGGCATTAGTAAAGGTGATCAATGAAGTGGGAACAAACTCTGGTCATCAAAGAAGTAATGGCTACTGTCTTTTTGACATTGAAAAGGCATACAACACTATGTGGACAAAAGGCCTACTGATTAACATGGAAAGACACGGTATTGGTGTGGGGTGGTATATAAATGGGTTCTGGTCTTCTTATTTATCCGTTCTTTTCAAGTTAAAATAGGATCCAATTTATCTGATTGTGGAGTTGATAATTTTATTCCTCAAGGCATTTCTGTCAGTCCTATTCTGTTCAACATTATGATTAGCAATGTGTTTACAAATGTGGTTGGAGCATTGGGGCTTACCTATATGCTGACAATGGAGCTATGTCAAAGAGGGGAAGGTATGTCTCATGATCAAATTGATTCAACAAGCTATACTAAACAAAAATATAAACGTAACGTGTTGGTCCCATGTTTCATGAGCTAAAATTAAAGATCCCCGTAATTTCCATTAGCATAAAACGCTTATTTCTCAAATTGAGTGCACATTTTTTTTATGTCCGTGTTGGTGAGCATTTGTCCTTTGCCAAGATAATCCATCCACCTTACAGGTGTGGCATATCAAGAATCTGATTAAACAGCATCATTACACAGGTGCACCTTATGCTGGGGACAATAAAAGGCCATTAACATGTGCAGTTTTGTCACACAACGATGTCTCAAGTTTTGAGGGAACGTGCAGTTGGCATGCTGACTGCAGGAATGCCCTCCAGAGCTGTTGCCAAGTAATTTAATGTTAATTTATTTACCATAAGCCACCTCCAACGTCGTTTTAGAGAATTTGGCAGTATGTTCCAACTGGCCTCACAACTGCAGACCACGTGCAACCACGCCAGTCCAGGATCGCCACATTTGGCTTTTTTGGGATCGTCTGAATCCAGCCACCATGACCGCTGATGAAACTGGGTTTGCACAACCAAATAATTTCTGCACAAACTGTCACAAACCATCTCAGGAAAGTGTGATCTTCACGGATGACAAGATCCTGAGGCCTATAGTTGTGCCATTCATCTGCCGCCATCACCTCATGTTTCAGCAAGATAATGCACAGCCCCATGTCGCACGATCTGTACACAATGCCTGGAAACTGAAAATGTCCCAGTTCTTCCATGGCCTGCATACTCACCACACGTCACCCATTGACCATGTTCGGGATGCTTTTGATTGATGTGTGCGACAGCATGTTCCAGGTCCAGTTGTTTAAGGTATCTGCGACAAACCGATGTATAGCTGTATTCCCAGTCATGTGAATTCCATAGTTTAGGACCTAATGAATTTATTTCAATTGACTGATTTCCTAAGCTATAACTCAGTAACATTTTTGAAATTGTTGCATGTTGTGTTTTATATTTTTGTTCAGTTGGCTGTTTAAAGATGGTTGATTGACTGGGGATTCAAATGATCAGTGCCGAAGTCTTTGCTGTATGTTCTTCTCAAAGAAGAAAGTTGCTGATAATTAACTGTTTTTGTATGGACATCCTATTGGTAGGGTTTCTACATTCAAATATTTGGGTCTATTGTTCAATGAGTGAGAGACATGGAAAGATCATAAATGTTGAACAAAGTGTTAGAAGGCAGTGAATCTTATGCTCTCTGGTTATGGTAGAAGCTTTTATAGTTTCTTTAACCAATATTTACAGATGGTTCCAATAAGCAGGCATTTACATTCCTCAATTTGATGTGGAGATACAGTACTTGTGTCATGTTGTTTAATCTCTTACATACAGTACCAGTCAAATGTTTGGACACACCTACTCATTCAAGGGTTTTTCATTCTTTTTTTCTATTTTCTACATTGTAGAATGTAGAAAATAGTGCCAAGTGTGCAAAGCTGTCATCAAGGCAAAGGGTGGCTACTTTGAAGAATCTGAAATATAAAATCCATTTTGATTTGTTTAACACTTATACTTTTAATGTAGAAAATAGTAAAATAAAGAAAAACCCTGGAATGAGTAGGTGTGTCCAAACTTTTGACTGGTACTGTATATATTCACAATAAAATAAAAGGTGCTTGATTCTGCACTGTCTCCTTCAGGCTCTATGGCAGCCTCCCAGAACATCACCTCCATATTTGGACCAGGAAGAAGTGTAGTTCCACAGGGGCCAACAATGACCCTCAGGAGCCTGGCTCCAGTGCCCCAGCCCCAACCCCAGGCCCCCAGCAGCTCCAACCCAGCCAACGCAGTGCGTGTGTCCTGCTCAGGCTGCTCTAAGATCCTGCTGCGTGGTCAGACTGCCTTCCAACGGAAAGGATCCACCCAGCTCTTCTGCTCCACCGTCTGCCTCACTGGGTTCACCCTGCCTGCCATCAAACTGAGAACCTGTTACCAGTGCCTCAAGTGAGTCACTCAGCCATTGTCATCCAAGTCCCAGCTGAACTGTGGTGGTGCTCCAAATAACATTTTATTTTTTTTGTCTTCCCCATTACTGTAAAATTCTCTTAACTTTATTGCTGTTTCTAACTATTTATTTCTTCTGTATAACTCAATATCTTCAGGGAGATCGAGGACCCCAAAGATGTGATCAGTGTCATTACAGACAATAACCTGAAGGATTTCTGTAGCCAGTTCTGCCTCTCCGTGTTCAACCGCAGGAGGAAACCAGGGCCTCTCTCCAAGCCTTCTGTCCAAGAGCCTGCCACCCTGAGGTGCAGTATGTGCAAGAAAAGCGACACGGTAAGGGACATGACAGACAACCACTGGTTCGACTAGTTCACTTCTAGTTCTAACTCAATCGCAGGTGAGGTTACATGAGGAAATGTTTTATTTGACTTGATAATTTTGCCTGATTTGATCATTCTCCATCCACCTCTCTCTCTCAGATTCAGCACGAGGTGACTCACCAGGGCTCCCTGCACAAACTGTGCAGTGATGAGTGCTTCATGCGCTTCCGCTCCTCCCACAACCTGGTCATAAACGTCTGTGAGAGCTGTGGCGAGTACTGCGCCAGTGCTGACAGGAACTGCCGGAGACTTCGAGTAGAGGGCGTCACCATAAAGTTCTGTAGTCCTACCTGCATTAGCACTTATAAGCAGGTAAGCACGTACAGTCAAGTAGTACACACAGACGGTCATCCATAGAAACCGTACTCCACTTTTGAAAACTGTCGAGCCTTGGTCATATGGTCTTCTATCACAGTGGTTCCTAAACTGTGGGGCACCGGGGTCGGCTGAGTTCCCAAAAAAAGGAACTCAGTTCGGCTTTAAACTTACTGTTGAAAGTTGTAATAGTGGAACACACATTAGGTACTGCATTATCAGTTCCTCTTGTCATGTTAGTTATTGAATACCTTAGAGTGCTGTTTACAACTAGCCCATGTCAGCTAATGTTTTTTTAGTCTTTTTTAGCCCATATATATTATTGTAACTTTTTTTGTCACTCAAATAGCACATGAATACACATTAGACGTGGGAAAATGTTTACAATTGCAAGAAATGATTTAAAACTGCTACATTTGCTTTGCAACCCATGACAAAATATGTAGAATTGCAGGAAATAAGCTTTAACCCAAAATTCTCTCCACCAACAAGAGAGGTTGAACAGTTTGTCATGAACAGTGCTTGTGCCCATAGAAATAGACATGGCATGGGTGCGCGCGCGCACGGGGGAGAGGGGGTGTTCCCTAATGTTGGAAGGGGGGCCCAGAGTGAAAAAGTTTGGGAACCGCTGTTCTATCAGGTAGTCGGAGGATGGGCCTCCCCTCTGAGGCTCGTTCCTCTCAATGTTTCTCTGTGAATAAATGATTGCTATTATGCGCATTTATCTCACTGAGTTCCCGTCTCATCTTGGCCATCATCAAATCTCTCCTAGTTTTATCCACTCTTTCCAATTGTTTCTGTATGACAGACAACCACCAAGGTGATGCCGTGCGGACGCTGCCGTGACCTGAGGCTCATGTCTGACATGTTGGAGAGCACCGACTCGGAGGGCAAGGTGGAACTCTTCTGCAACTCCATCTGTGTCAATAAAAGCTGGCCTCAGAACGAACTGTCAGGTAGCATTGACTTTACCATGGTATAAGCGGAAGTCTGCAAATGTATTTTATTTATCGATATTTTAGGCCTTATGTTGTCTGAAATCTGTTTCTGACTGCTAGAATTTTTTCTGGGATGCGTCGGCATTTCCATTTATTCCAATAATTATTAGTCAGAGAGTGGAAAAACCTTGCAATGGCTTCTGGACTAGGCTCGGTCAGCAGATTTCCCCCGCAAGCCAGCAAACAATTTAGCTTTTCAACCAATATTTCACCATGAAATTGGTATTGAAATGTATTTGAAGTGGTATTAACAAGTAATTTCTCTACCATAAGCCGCCTCCAACCTTGTTTTAGAGAATTAGGCAATACGTGCAACCTGCCTCACAAGCGGAGACCACGTGTAACCACTCCAGCCCAGGACCTTCTTCACCTGTGGGATCTGGTGCGGAGGAGTATTTCTGTCTGTAATAAAGCCCTTTTGTGGGGAAAAACTCATTCTGATTGGCTGTGCCTGCGCCCCTGCCCAGTCATGTGAAATTCATAGATTAGGGCCTAATGAATTTATTTCAATTGACTGATTTCCTTATATAAACTGTAACTCCCCAAAATCGTTTAAATTGTTGCATGTTGCTTTAACATTTACATTAACATTTAAGTCATTTAGCAGACGCTCTTATCCAGAGCGACTTACAAATTGGTGAATTCACCTTCTGACATCCAGTGGAACAGCCACTTTACAATAGTGCATCTAAGTCATTAAGGGGGGGGGTGAGAAGGATTACTTATCCTATCCTAGGTATTCCTTGAAGAGGTGGGGTTTCAGGTGTCTCCGGAAGGTGGTGATTGACTCCGCTGTCCTGGCGTCGTGAGGGAGTTTGTTCCACCATTGGGGGGCCAGAGCAGCGAACAGTTTTGACTGGGCTGAGCGGGAACTGTACTTCCTCAATGGTAGGGAGGCGAGCAGGCCAGAGGTGGATGAACGCAGTGCCCTTGCTTGGGTGTAGGGCCTGATCAGAGCCTGGAGGTACTGCGGTGCCGTTCCCCTCACAGCTCCGTAGGCAAGCACCATGGTCTTGTAGCGGATGCGAGCTTCAACTGGAAGCCAGTGGAGAGAGCGGAGGAGCGGGGTGACGTGAGAGAACTTGGGAAGGTTGAACACCAGACGGGCTGCGGCGTTCTGGATGAGTTGTAGGGGTTTAATGGCACAGGCAGGGAGCCCAGCCAACAGCGAGTTGCAGTAATCCAGACGGGAGATGACAAGTGCCTGGATTAGGACCTGCGCCGCTTCCTGTGTGAGGCAGGGTCGTACTCTGCGGATGTTGTAGAGCATGAACCTACAGGAACGGGCCACCGCCATGATGTTGGTTGAGAACGACAGGGTGTTGTCCAGGATCACGCCAAGGTTCTTAGCGCTCTGGGAGGAGGACACAATGGAGTTGTCAACCGTGATGGCGAGATCATGGAACGGGCAGTCCTTCCCCGGGAGGAAGAGCAGCTCCGTCTTGCCGAGGTTCAGCTTGAGGTGGTGATCCGTCATCCACACTGATATGTCTGCCAGACATGCAGAGATGCGATTCGCCACCTGGTCATCAGAAGGGGGAAAGGAGAAGATTAATTGTGTGTCGTCTGCATAGCAATGATAGGAGAGACCATGTGAGGTTATGACAGAGCCAAGTGACTTGGTGTATAGCGAGAATAGGAGAGGGCCTAGAACAGAGCCCTGGGGGACACCAGTGGTGAGAGCGCGTGGCGAGGAGACAGATTCTCGCCACGCCACCTGGTAGGAGCGACCTGTCAGGTAGGACGCAATCCAAGCGTGGGCCGCGCCGGAGATGCCCAACTCGGAGAGGGTGGAGAGGAGGATCTGATGGTTCACAGTATCGAAGGCAGCCGATAGGTCTAGAAGGATGAGAGCAGAGGAGAGAGAGTTAGCTTTAGCAGTGCGGAGCGCCTCCGTGATGCAGAGAAGAGCAGTCTCAGTTGAATGACTAGTCTTGAAACCTGACTGATTTGGATCAAGAAGGTCATTCTGAGAGAGATAGAGGGAGAGCTGGCCAAGGACGGCACGTTCAAGAGTTTTGGAGAGAAAAGAAAGAAGGGATACTGGTCTGTAGTTGTTGACATCGGAGGGATCGAGTGTAGGTTTCTTCAGAAGGGGTGCAACTCTCGCTCTCTTGAAGACGGAAGGGACGTAGCCAGCGGTCAGGGATGAGTTGATGAGCGAGGTGAGGTAAGGGAGAAGGTCCCCGGAAATGGTCTGGAGGAGAGAGGAGGGGATAGGGTCGAGCGGGCAGGTTGTTGGGCGGCCGGCCGTCACAAGAAGCGAGATTTCATCTGGAGAGAGAGGGAGAAAGAGGTCAGAGCACAGGGTAGGGCAGTGTGAGCAGAACCAGCGGTGTCGTTTGACTTAGCAAACGAGGATCGGATGTCGTCGACCTTCTTTTCAAAATGGTTGACGAAGTCATCTGCAGAGAGGGAGGAGGGGGGGGGGGGAGGAGGATTCAGAAGGGAGGAGAAGGTGGCAAAGAGCTTCCTAGGGTTAGAGGCAGATGCTTGGAATTTAGAGTGGTAGAAAGTGGCTTTAGCAGCAGAGACAGAGGAGGAAAATGTAGAGAGGAGGGAGTGAAAGGATGCCAGGTCCGCAGGGAGGCGGGTTTTCCTCCATTTCCGCTCGGCTGCCCGGAGCTCTGTTCTGTGAGCTCGCAATGAGTCATCGAGCCACGGAGCGGGAGGGGAGGACCGAGCCGGCCTGGAGGATAGGGGACATAGAGAGTCAAAGGATGCAGAAAGGGAAGAGAGGAGGGTTGAGGAGGCAGAGTCAGGAGAAAGGTTGGAGAAGGTATGAGCAGAGGGAAGAGATGAAAGGATGGAAGAGGAAAGAGTAGCGGGGGAGAGAGAGCGAAGGTTGGGACGGCGCGATACCATCCGAGTAGGGGCAGTGTGGGAAGTGTTGGATGAGAGCGAGAGGGAAAAGGATACAAGGTAGTGGTCGGAGACTTGGAGGGGAGTTGCAGTGAGGTTAGTGGAAGAACAGCATCTAGTAAAGATGAGGTCGAGCGTATTGCCTGCCTTGTGAGTAGGGGGAAGGTGAGAGGGTGAGGTCAAAAGAGGAGAGGAGTGGAAAGAAGGAGGCAGAGAGGAATGAGTCAAAGGTAGACGTGGGGAGGTTAAAGTCGCCCAGGACTGTGAGAGGTGAGCCGTCCTCAGGAAAGGAGCTTATCAAGGCATCAAGCTCATTGATGAACTCTCCGAGGGAACCTGGAGGGCGATAAATGATAAGAATGTTAAGCTTGAAAGGGCTGGTAACTGTGACAGCATGGAATTCAAAGGAGGCGATAGATAGATGGGTAAGGGGAGAGAGAGAGAATGACCACTTGGGAGAGATGAGGATCCCGGTGCCACCACCCCGCTGACCAGAAGCTCTCGGGGTGTGCGAGAACACGTGGGTGGACGAAGAGAGAGCAGTAGGAGTAGCAGTGTTATCTGTGGTGATCCATGTTTCCGTCAGTGCCAGGAAGTCGAGGGACTGGAGGGAGGCATAGGCTGAGATGAACTCTGCTTTAGATTTTTGTTCAGTATACATGATTGTACTGAGAATTTTATTATTATGGAGTCCGATTTTTTTTAAAGATATCTACAGTTTATTACTGGACTGTTTTAAAGATGGCTTACGGTAGGCTTGATCATCTGTGACCTTGCTGACTAGTATGTAAAAAGTTTCCATTCTATAATAACCGTCCCCCTGTTGTCACACACAGGAACGGCATTCCCATGTACCTACTGCAAAGTGAAGGCTGTCTCTCAGTACCACCTGGCCATGGTGGACGGCACCATCCGCAACTTCTGCTCCTACACCTGTGTCAAGACCTTCCGGGTGCTGCTCATTGATTTATTGGTTAAATGGATTGATACATATGATCTGTGCTTTCTGTGTGTGTATATTAAAGACTGTTCGGTCTCTGTCAGGTAGATTTTAGAGGGATTTAATGTATTTTCTAGCATTCATTTAGGTATATTTTACATAATTATACATTATGCAGAACCATACATAAAAATAAGATGCCAATTAGCCTTTAGAATACGGATTTTACAGAAAACATAATATGGCTCTTTTAATGTGCTCTCCTACGATGTAATCTGATAGGAGGCCGAAGGCAGCCAGCCTCCCCCCCAGCAGGGCCAGTTAAACGGCTCCTCGTCCACTGGTCCTCCCCCTCCAGCATCACCCCAGGGCTACTTCCGTCCTTATCCCCCGTCCTGGGTCCCCACTACTAGCCACCCATACGCTCCAACCCAGACCTCTGCTCCACCTCTACCCTATGGAGCCGCCCCAGACATGGCTAGGGCCTATGGAGCAGGGCAGCATCAACCAGGGCTGCCCATGCCCCCCCCCTCCTCCTCCTCTACCTCCAGCCCCAAGGGGCATGTGAAACTCTCCTGCCATCAGTGCCCTCAGCAGTTCCGCTGGAAACCTGAGCTCTACGAGTACAATGTAGGTACCCCCCTCTCGTTCCTGAACCTCGTTGTTCAATTCTGATGTGTCATGGCGATTGTCAAATTAGTGGGGGTTTTTATTAATTTTTAGTTTAACCTTTATTTAACTTTAGTTTTGTGATGGGGATTTTTTTTATGCTCTTGTGATGGGGGTTGTAGTTTTGTCTAATGCTCTTGTGATGGTGGTTGTAGTTGTATCTGTCTAATGCTCTGTGTCCTCCTGGGCTCTTGTGTTGTGTTCCTTCAGGGTCGCACCATGCAGTTCTGTTCCAAACCTTGCTGTGTTGAGTTTAAGAAACAGCGAAATGTCATAGTGAGGTGTGAATACTGCAAACTGGAGAAGTTGGTTAAAGAAGTCATAAAATATGACTTCATCGATCGGCCCTTCTGCAGCGAGAGTGAGTACCGAATCCCCTTTCTCTCCCTCTCGTTCAGCTAGTCCTTTCCCTCGTTCAGCTAGTCCTTTCCCTCGTTCAGCTAGTCCTTTCCCTCGTTCAGCTAGTCCTTTCCCTCGTTCAGCTAGTCCTTTCCCTCGTTCAGCTAGTCCTTTCCCTCGTTCAGCTAGTCCTTTCCCTCGTTCAGCTAGTCCTTTTCCTCGTTCAGCTAGTCCTTTTCCTCGTTCAGCTAGTCCTTTCCCTCGTTCAGCTAGTCCTTTCCCTCGTTCAGCTAGTCCTTTCCCTCGTTCAGCTAGTCCTTTTCCTCGTTCAGCTAGTCCTTTCCCTCGTTCAGCTAGTCCTTTCCCTCGTTCAGCTAGTCCTTTTCCTCGTTCAGCTAGTCCTTTCCCTCGTTCAGCTAGTCCTTTCCCTCGTTCAGCTAGTCCTTTCCCTCGTTCAGCTAGTCCTTTCCCTCGTTCAGCTAGTCCTTTCCCTCGTTCAGCTAGTCCTTTTCCTCGTTCAGCTAGTCCTTTTCCTCGTTCAGCTAGTCCTTTTCCTCGTTCAGCTAGTCCTTTCCCTCGTTCAGCTAGTCCTTTTCTCTCTTCAGGGTTTAAAGTTCTCTGTCTCTGTGACAGATTTCCGTCATATTGATTCTGGAGCAGATGTTGCTTTTTTTTAAATTGGGGTGGGGAGGGAATACTGGTTTGGACATGACATAGCCAGGCAGTAATACAGATGATAAATGTATTCTCAAAACATACATACATACATACATACATGTCTAAAAACTATTTTTTTCTTTGTCATTATGGGGTATTTTGTGTAGAATGATGGGGGGGGGGGATATTTTTTCAACTTTAGAATAAGGCTGTAACGTAACAAACTGTGGAAAAAGTCAAGGGGTCTGAATACTTTCCGTATGCATTGTATATTAAACTGTGTGCACTGAACTTACATGCAATATTGTTGCTAACACTCCGATGTTCAGATGACGGGAATTAAATAATCTATAATGCACAACACCGCGGTAGAGCGGTGTGTAGCCTACTGTAGCTGATCACGAAGTACTTCAAAGCCTCTACTTTATCACTCAGGTTAGGATGCAACTGTCCAGTGCTTCTATTTTTGCAATGTAATGATGTAGGGGTGGGAAACGTATTCTGACAAGCAGTCTGTGCACAACAATTCTTAATGCAATCACAGGAAAACACTTTTGAAAGTAGTTTTGGCAAATATATTTTTAAAGCAGTGTTGGCCTTTGTTAAAAGAGTTGGGTCCCAGTTTTCCATTGCTAACTTTATTTCTTTACACCTTCAATTGCGCGAGTGGCATCGTTTGACGAATGCAGTTTTACCACCGGAGTTTCAAGCATGGTTTTGGAGCAGCTGCGCAACGATAATGATTGGTCGTTCGCAACAACCATCTTTTTAAATTGTTATTTTTGGAACCTTCTGGAACCGAATCGTGAAAGCCGTCGATTTGTCTCCCAGTTTTTCATACTGTTAGCTACTATAGCTTTTTGAGCTGCAGACATCAATTATCTGCAGATAAATTATAAAAATATTCTCTGAAGATGGTAGTTCCTCATAACATGAGCAATATAGTTAGGAGAGAGGCTCATTCTGGTCCAGACAAAGTGTTGTATACTTTTTTTGTTGCAGGCCATATAATAATTTGGTCAGATAAAAATGTATTTTAACTCACATTTCACAATCTGACAATGGTAGACGATGTTTTAGGCTTTATATTTGAGATTTACAGTTTTTCATGGGCAGAGAAGAAGAGGAAGAGTCCCAACTCTGTTGAAAATATCTCTCTCCAGCAGGTGGCGACGTTCCGTCACCAAGCAAGGAGTTTTTTAATGGAGTGTCTCATTTGGTCAACAACAAAAAAATGTATGGTTTATATGCTACGTGAGTTTTATTTGATCAAGTTTCGTAATGCGTAAGTTGTTACGAGTGTACTAATATACGTAGGACATGTGACATCCCGGCAACTTTGAGAAAAACACTTTTGCGGAGTTGGCTATGCATATTCATGGTGTGAGGCTAGTAGAGTAGCATATTTTAATTTTTTTATTAACAACAAATCTATACATAAAGCACATGGGGGGGAACACAAGCATACATAGATTACAAACAATGGACAATCGAGCTAGGGGGTACAATATCACATTACAATTACACAGGGACCTTAAGGGACATACATATACTTACAATTCTAACAGCTTTTTTGTTGGTAGAGCATTTAACCGTCTTAAAATACAGTTCAACTTCTTTTTCTAGGGTACGAAAATGTGGTTTTCTGTTTGTAAAAGTAGCGTAGCATCTCTCTCCATGGAATACAGGCGAT